>NC_079168.1:53886022-54053522 GCF_947568905.1 Ostrea edulis | reverse complement strand
TTGGTTCCAAAGTTTTGACCTAACCTTGACCTACTTTTAAGTAGTGATGGGCAATCGGACCAAAAACCATAATCGATTATCAGTAATAATCGGACACATGTAATTGATTAATAATCGATTATAATTGCAATTGTCATTTAAGGTGGGTCCTTTGTCCTGGAATTTTAGGGTTTAGGTAGCATTTTTTTGTTTGGAATCAATAAATTAACATTCAGAGTAATGAAAAAAGGCAAAACAGTTAAGGATTTCCATATTAATTTTCATTACAGACACTACTGAAGTCGTGTACCCCTATGTAGATTTTTATGAAATTCATTGGAAACAGTTATTTGTTGTTATTTTAAAATAAAAACAACAAAATATTTTTTGAATTGCATTTATTTATCGGGAAACATGTCAATAACTAAAACACATGTCATTTTCAATATGTTCATCAAGTTTTAGAATGATATGTGCAAAATTATTGAATTAGCGTTATTCTCCAAAATGTTAAAAAACAAACAAATGTGGACGCATTTTCCTTATTGCATGGTTTACATATCATTTTTTCTGTTTATATTAGTAGATATACATCTGTTATAGTTATTTATGAAAAAAAATCCATACCTTTCCTTAATAATTTCAAATCTATAGCTTCCAGAGTATGTATACCCCCATAAAAAAATGAAGTCTGACACCATACAGTTGAGCTATTCAAAATCACTCGGGGATTAAAATTTTATGTAATTTTATGAAAAGACACAGATAATGATTCCTTATCACCTTGGTAAAATGTTAGTCAAAAATAAAGGAAATCAATCGCATAATGAACTTGATAAAATAATTTAATGAAAACAGAGTTATTGTCCTTGGGTTCAATATTTTGAAACATATCATTGACTTTTCAAATATAACTAAGACTTTTGAAATATTTTATGGCTAACAAGATTTTTTACAATAATTATTGAAAAAGGCTCCAACAAAATTTATGTTCCTGTCATTAAATCATTGACTTTGCAAAATCCTATGACGTCACAGGAGTGTGGAACTACGTTAAGTGGGATTTTTTTCCCAAATGCATAACAGAATCATTAATAAACATATGGAAACAACATTTGAATTCTTCTTTGTTCCTTTTGTTAACAGGTAAATAAATCAGAATTTCAATATATCAAGTAATGGAATTTATTTATAATCACAATGTCTGAAAGTTATCAAGAGTCAGACTCCTTTATCTGACTGTTGAATGTCGTTGTTATTACTGTTAATTCTCCCTCCATTTTGTCCCAAGGGGATCCGGGTTGGAATAGGTCCTCAGTACCCGTTGCTTGTCATAGAAGGCGTCTAAATGGGGCAGTCTTTCAGATGAGACCGCAAAAACCGAGGTCCCGTGTCACAGCAAGTGTGGCACAATAAAGATCCCTCCTTGCTCAAAGGCCATACCATATATACTCGCCTATAAGTCGGTCCGCCTATAAGTCGGTTGTATTTTTTAAGGTTATTTTGTAGGAATTTGCCATTGACCCGCTTATAAGTCAGTACAAATTTTTGTCAGATTCGGTTGACAATTTCAAGTCAATGCTCTAGTGTTTTTACCTATGTTTCAACAAATATTTCTAAAAATAATAATTATGATTTACTCAATATCCAAGCCATATCTATTTGGGGTTTAAACGCAACCCTTGTTCTATTATGGGCAATGATCCCTTGTTATCTAAGCAATTATGGTCTAATTACCAGTACCTGACACCATGTTTACTTAGTGGCACGCGCCTTGTGCAAACTTATTGTGGGATTCCGGTATAATTCATTGTATCAACAATAGAGTTTTTAAGAGTCAAGAATGATGATCTAAATTATCTGTTAACAATATTCAATCTGTTATGAAATATATTTCAGCCGGTATACATATGAATATTTCAATATTAAATCGGGTTCGTAATTCAATTTTAAAGATAAATGATAGATTAGTTGAATTGAAAGTATTAGTTCTTGGTATGTAAATTATTTTTAACTAGAAAAAAAAAATGTAAATACTTGTACTTTATACATGATTTTAAAATACACAAACAATACAATATGTCTAGATATTTGTGAACAATAATCATTTGTGTGGTATTCCATGATAATCGTCAGAGTTGTTTAAAAAACACTACATTTCGCCGCCCAGAAAAATACCAATCTTCTTAGGGCGCGCCTATAAGTCGGACATAGGGTTTGGGGCCAAAAATTGACTCCCAAAAATCCGACTTATAGGCGAGTATATACGGTAAGCGCCGAGCATAAGCCAAAATTTTGCAGCCCTTCACCGGCAGTGGTGATCACGTCTCCATATGGGTGAAATATTCTCAAAAGGGACGTTAATCAGTATTCAATCAATCAATCCCTCCATTTTGCTTGCTTGGTTTTTGATCGGGTTTGACATAGAGAAAAGAAAATCTGAACAAAATTGAAATGATTTCCGGATTTTTTAAATTTTGTGGTCAAGGATTTTTATTTTGTATTCGATTAGTAGCATCATAAAGCTCTAAACGACCGATTATCGATCATCTGCAACAATCGTTTCATCACTACTTTTAAGGAAAGTTAATTTAGGCAATATCTTCTGAACTGTATAAAGTAGAGTTTTCATATTTTGTATATATATATTCCTTATGGCAAGACCTTACATTTCATACCATGATTTTTTATCGTGTGACCTTGTATCATGGTTATGCTGTGACCCAATTGGGTGGAAAAAAAATTCATGGGCATGGGAATAAAAATTGCAAAAAATCTTTCAAAATTCACAGTAGCTGAACAATCACAGTAGCCATTTGTTAGTGTATTTAGATAGAAAAGTCCACCAGGACATTGTAAGAAAATTAAGAACATTTGACTCCGATTTCACATTTCAAACTCTTTGACAGGGGACACCAGTGCAGAAAAGACAACTGACGCCTGACAATCCCACAATAAAGCGATTTCAGAACAGCGCTCGTAGTCCAGCTGTGCCCTTTTCTCCTGCCAGTTTCTCCCCAGTAGGGTAAAAAATCAATTTATCTACCATTTGATATGTACTCATTTTATGTACAATCATATATCAAATTATAGTTTCTTAACTTGCCTAAACAGACTTTTATTTTCTAAGAGCAACTCCTTCCAAGAAGTACAGCTCAAGAACAAATGCAGGTGATGTGGTAGCCTCGATTGGAAATGTTGACAATGTGAACTGGCAAGGGAGTGGTCAGAAGTGTTCAATCCAGCGATATGATCCAATAGGGAACTTAACTAAAGAGGAGAAAGACAGCATTAAGGATCTAAATACAGACTTCAAGTATATGTTTCAAAAACTGACAGACAAAGCGTTAGGTATGGTGGTGATGCGTGTATTTTTGATGTGCATGAAATTACTATGGTCATGTCTTTACAGTTAACTGTGGTGTCAACATTTTTAGCCGAGTTGCAACGAAGTTGAACTCGGCTATTGGTTTGGTGATGCGGGTTGGCGGGCGGTTGGGTGGGTTGGCGGGCGGTTGGGCGTCAACAATTGGTTTCCGGATGATAACTCGAAAAGTTTACAATCTAATCAAATGAAACTTTGATATATTGTTGGGTACCAGGTAAGGAAGACCCCTATTGATTTTGGAGAAAAAAAAGTCAAAGGTCAAGGTCACAGTGACCGAATATAGAATGAAAATTTCAGAAAAATTTGGTTTCCGGATGATAACTCAGAATGTTTAAATCAGAATCAAATGAAACTTTGATATATTGTTGGGTACTAGGTAAGGAAGACCCCTATTGATTTTGGAGGTCAAAGGTCAAGGTCACAGTGACCGAATATAGAATGAAAATTTCAGAAATATTTGATTTCCGGATGATAACTCAGAAAGTTTAAATCCAAATCAAATGATACATAAAGATATTGTTATGTACCAGGTAAGGAAGACCCCTATTGATTTTGGAGACAATATGTCAAAGGTCAAGGTCACAGTGACTGAAAATAGATTTTAGAAAGGGAAAAAAAAAATGGTTTCCGGAGGATAACTCGAAAAAATTTCATTTGAATCAAATGAAACTTGGATATATTGTTGGATACCAGCAAAGCAAGACCCCTATTGATTTTGGAGGTCAAAGGTCAAGGTCACAGTGATCGAAAATAGATTGAAAACTTCAGACAAATATGATTTCTGGACAGTAACTCAAAAAGTTTAAAACTGAAATTAGTTATTCACAATTATAAATATGCCACATCATTCCTGACTTTACAATGTATCCCATGCAACTCGGCTTATGCACCCCTGGGTGCATATATTGATTTTTCATAATTGTTTTCACAGTTGAACAAATTGACCTGGTGCTCAGTGAATTTGAGACACATCCTCAAAATTATCAACTTTTGAAAATATTTCAGTTTTGAATGAAATGATAGATGAAATGGCAACACAGCTCCAGGAGAAACACAACATTGAAGAATTTTCCCATGTTGCCCTGCCAGTTCAGGTTTGTCTGAACCACACATTATAAAGTTAATAATGCATCTCCACTCTGGTATCATGACTCTAATCCATGGCTCAGAATTTGTAAATCGAATTGTTCTACATATACTTAAAACTACTAATTGTTGCAAGAATAGTTGACAGTTTGATGAGAAAATTGATTTTTTACTTTATTTTATTTGATGTAATTGTATTACAAGAGATGAAAAAAAGGGAGAATTTGTTACAGGTTCTTTTTTGGTCACTTGCATGTATATATACTCGGTGACCTATTGCGATCTCATTTTTCCACCGCTGTGTGTTTACCATTTAGCATTTTCATTCTCTCATTTGCTACTAGGCCAATTGAAATCGAATTGGCTTGTAGGATTATTGGAGTAAGGGAACACAAATTTTAATTTTCATGGCCCTTGCCTCCGAGGGGAATGTAGGACAGGGACAAAACCTCAAAAAATGATGTAATATTTAGAAATCATGTTTCCTCCAATACATCTAGCAGACAAACTGTTTGCATAGTCATGGGCAAGGAAGCCTCTACCAATATTGTAAAATTCATGTCTCCTAGATTATTTTGTTGTAAATTTATTAAAGGTATTGGGTAGAATCTGTGATGTTCTATTATATTCCACTGTAATTTTATCACGAGAAGAGGGGACTGTAAAGGGAGGATTTCTTGTGATTTATCATATTCTGATGTCATTTTCTTTCAGGAGGAGGTTACTTTAGTGGGTAGGATTTGCTGTGATAGTCTGGGTAAGCTGAATGCCAAGTCGGTGATTCTAGAGGGATCAAGGGACACCTCTGCTGGCCGCTACATTCCACTAGATCTGAGTGATCTGAAACAGTATTCACTGTTTCCAGGCCAGGTAAGCACACCTCTGCTGGTCGCTACATTCCACGTGATCTGAAACGGTATTCACTGTTTCCAGGCCAGGTAAGCACACCTCTGCTGGTCGCTACATTCCACGTGATCCAAAACGGTATTCACTGTTTCCAGGCCAGGTAAGCACACCTCTGCTGGTCGCTACATTCCACGTGATCTGAAACGGTATTCACTGTTTCCAGGCCAGGTAAGCACACCTCTGCTGGTCGCTACATTCCACGTGATCTGAAACGGTATTTACTGTTTCTAGGCCAGGTGAGCATTGTTTCCCACGGTTCTAGTTTATTGTTTTAGGCTGCCTAAAGTTAATTCTACGTTTAACGTCACCCGCGTGCATAGGTTTCGGCGAAATTGCCGTTTTGAAAAAACAAACAAATCCAGATTTGAAGTAGTCGTTCGGGTTTGTTTTTTTTCATTTAGCTACTTGATTCTATTTCCCGCGTAAGAGGGAAACGCATGCAAAATTGGATCAGAAGTCCTTACGTGAAGAAAATGGAAGTATATGCCACTATTGAAGCAAAGAAAACATACAAATGTGGTTTGAACCGAACTAATCTCAGCGAGATTCGTCGAAGCTGGACTGACGCCTCTTCTGAATGTCAGACCAGTGTCACACAAAGTGAAATCTTGCCTGAACTTCGACCGCTTTTTGCGATTAAAATGGGTTAAACTGAATTCCTTGACCGCTTCAACTTTTCGCCTTCGACATCCTATGAACTCCCTATCACAATGAAACGCATTTCTTACCTTTACATAGTGTAAATCCCATAGTAAATAAAGATGGTTATTTTCGAAGCCGTTGCAAATGGCCACCATTTCATATAAAATTTACCTTCTCAACACTGAAGAGTTCCGATATACTATTTCATGACAGTTTGTACTACGATTGGAAATACATAACTTACTGATTGATAATTACTTTGTACAAAGCATTTAAAGGGACTGATTCACGATTTTACCCAAAATTTTGTTTTTCACTTTTAATGATCAAAATCTACTGTCTAATATGTTTGAAAGATTTCATATGGAAATCAATGTTATACATCATCACAGAAGTTCATTTTAGAGAGTTTATTATTTGTTTTGTAAACAAAAATTGCGGTATGATATTATTTACGAAATTTTCAAAAGAAATGGATATCGATCTAAGTTTATTATATCTTTCACATTTCAAGCATTTTTGGGGTAAAATGTGTCATCTAATAGTAAAAATTTGTGACTATACAACATTAAGATGCATTATATCACAAAATCAATAGTTCACTTGTTTGTTTGTGTGCATAAAAAGACTCGAGTCTTTGTTTACATAACATAGATTTAAGGCTAAAATGTTGCTTTCATTCTTGCATTCAGAAGGTCAAAATTTTGGCTGTCAACATTAAATGAGTTATATTTCTAATGTTTACCATCAAAAATGAAAAAATATTTTTATCAAAAATCATGAACCAGTCCCTTTAATCATAAAAATTAAAAGCACTAAAAAGAAAACTGTGCAATATTTTAATCAATTTATTTAAAGACGTCCTAAACTATTGGAATCCTGCCTTGTATTTGTAGAAGTGAAGGTACAATCCTGATCTTTAGTTGTGGTACACCAAATTAGCATCTTTCAACATTGATTAATAATAGTACATAGAAAATAGTATAACAAAAAACAAACCAACACAAAACAAAGTAAAGCATATTTTAAACTTTAAGATGTGTCATTACAAAAATGTATGAAATATTGTCATAATAATTTTAATTGTAACTGTGGGTCACATGTGTTTAGCAACTATTTCCACAAAAGGAAGTTTTCCTTTAGTTTGCTATTTTTGTGGTGATGAAAATCAATTGGATGTACCACCTGATGTTATTGCAAGCCACTCCTCCGCTCACCCAATCTGCATGGTGTGTTCGCAGAGGGGATACAAACCCAAATTAAGGAAAAAGTCTTTGCTGGGAAAACGCCAAAATTTACTTGGACTTGAAAATCAAATCCTACAATGTGTTTAATTTGACATATTACTTTTTTGGTCACTAAATTGGATGATTTTAATTGACTTGGACTTGAATATAAAACCCAACAATATCTATTATTTGAAATTGTTGATTTTTGGGGTCACTGAATAGGTGATTTTCAATAAATACACATTTATTTAAAATTTTTGTTTGTTTATTTTTTTCCTCCCTCCCTCGTAGGTTTTGAGGTGACGTTAAACGTAGAATTAATTTTGAACAGACTTAAGCTATGGAAAAGGCATGCATTTTGATTTAGATGAATATTTTTAGATGCTGCTGAAACAGAATAAGATGTTAGTTCTTTAAATGGTTTTTATCACGATTTTTAATGTAATTAAAATCAGAAGGAGTAACCTTAAAGCACGTTTCTGCTGTTATATTGTTTCATTACTCCCAGTAATTGATACAAACATGCATTTTCTCTGCATATATTCAAAGCTTCCGCTTCTCAAATCATCACTAATGAGCTATCTAGTCACGTGATACGTCATACGTGTCAATGTGCTGCATTATATAGGAATCACTCTGTCCGTCTGTGTCTCCAGATTCGTGTCCGGGCCATAACTTCTTTGTTCTTTGACTTAGGCATACCATATTTGGCACACAGGTGGATCACCATGAGATGATGTGTCAAGTATTTTCATGACCTCTATATGACCTTGACCTCAAGGTCAAAATTAAAGGTTTTTTACAATGGATTCGCGTCCGGGCTATAACTTCTTTGTTCTTTGACATAGGCATACCATATTTGGCACACTGGTGGATCACCATAAGATGATGTGTCAAGTACCTTCATGACCTCCATATGACCTTGACCCTTGACCTCATGGTCAAAATTAAAGGGTTTTTTTTACAATGGATTCATGTCCGGGCCATAACTTCTTTGTTCTTTGACATAGGCATACCATATTTTACACATGAGTGTATCACCATGAGACAATGTGTCAGGTACCTTCATGACCTCCATATGACTTTGACTTCAAGGTCAAAATTAAAGGTTTTTACAATGGATTCGTGTCCGGGCCATGACTTCTTTGTTCTTTGACATAGGCATACCATATTTGACACATGAGTGTATCACCATGAGACGATGTGTTGGGTACCTTCATGACCTCTATATGACCTTGAACTTTGACATCAAGGTCAAAATTGATTATAGGGTTTTGACATAGTCATACCATAAGACATGGGTGTATCACCATGAGACTGTGTTATGTACATTCATGACCTCTTTATGACCTTGACCTTTGATCTCGATGTCAAAATTATAGGTTTATACCATGGATTTGTGTTCGGATTATATCTTCCATTTTCTTCTACAAAGGCATACCAATATTTTTATACTCAGGAAAGAAGTAATTTATACCTATTAACAACACCCTTTGGGAGATTGGGGTAAGCGGGGGTATTCTTAGTGAGCATTGCTCACAGTACCTCTTGTTTGTATACTTGTTGTATATCTTGACTGTTTCAAACAGCCTCATTAACTACTAGGGTAGGTGTTATCTTGTGCAATTTCCCCACAACTTTACATTCATTGTTCTTTGGTTGATTGGTTATGTTTAACGTCTCACCCAAGAATTTTTCACTCATATGGAGACGTTACCATTGCCTGTGAAGGGCTGCAAGATTTAGGCCTTTGTTGGTGCTTATGGCCTTTTAGCAGAGAGGGATCTTTATCATGCCACACCTGCTGTGACACGAGGCCTCGGTTTTTGCGGTCTCATCCGACCGCAACATTTAGACGCTTCTTGCAGCGAGCAAGGGGTATTTAGGATCTATTCTAACCCAGATCCCCACGAATTCTTAAGATTGAAGTTATAATATTGGTTGACAATATCTATAAATGCTGTGGAATTTAATGCTTATCGACTCTTTTAAGTGGGCATATTCTTTGAAGGTCCGAG
The DNA here is from genome assembly GCF_947568905.1 of Ostrea edulis. NCBI lineage: Eukaryota > Metazoa > Mollusca > Bivalvia > Ostreida > Ostreidae > Ostrea > Ostrea edulis. The sequence goes on along the minus strand of NC_079168.1, from coordinate 54,044,274 downwards.
ATAAAACACTCAGTTTTCACTAAACCCCCTAATGGCGGATGTCGCCTTTTTCTTTTCTTTTTTTAAAGTGGAGTAATAGCAGGTTCAGTTCCAGAAGGAAAGGAGATTTCCAGAAAATGATATATTTTCCGATAAAAAAAGTATTGGGGTTGGGGCGAAAATATAGGTTCGGTTGGGTGACCGTAAATACACTTTTTTCAGCCTAACTTGCAGTATACTGTTGTAAAGTAACATTAGAATACTGTAGGATCACGTTATGATTTAGCCTGATTGTGTTTGTGGAGGTATCATTCTTCAAATTGTTCACTTTTTCCTGCTGTGGATTTGAATTTGTGGGTACATGTCCATACCATGCAATAAATTAGGAGTCCTCCACAAACATAATGATTTCACAGTATTTCGCTGTAAATTCCTGATAGCCGGCATTGTTGTGGATTATATTTTTTTCGTCTTTCAGATCGTGGCAATGGATGGAACAAATACTTCTGGACAGAAATTTGTTGTGAAAAAATTGTATGAGGTAAAATAAAAGGATTAGATGTATTTCCTTACAATCTTGAGCTGCAAGCTAGGATTTGGTTGACCTTTTCTTCATCTGAAACGTCTTTTGTAGGGTGTAGTGCAACCATTGCCGGCATGTTCAAATGAGAAGGATCAAATAGGTTGGTTTTAGTATTCAATATTCAGTCTTTTTATTATTATTTTTTTTGTCTGTTTGTCAGGACATCTCATTTAAACTATACAATGGAAGATTTCGTACTAAATGAATAAAACAATTAAGGTCAGACTAAATTTTGCCACAACTGAATGTGTTCAAACTCCAGGGGCTAGTGCTTCTAAATCACATGTTTTTAAAAGCATATTTGTATATATGCAATGTTAGAAAGTCTGTTTTAGAGTTGATAGACAATAAGTTATGTTAGAAAGTTTGTTTTAGAGTTGATAGACAATAAGTAATGTTAGAAAGTTTTCTGTTTTAGAATTGCCCGAAATGACAGTTTTGATTGCTGCTGGACCCTTTTCAACATCAGACAACTTGTCCTTTGAGCCACTCTCAGATCTGGTTAAATTCATCCGGAAAGATAAGCCAGATATTGTGATATTGGTACAGTAATTTCTTAGGGTTTTAAACACTAAAGACTCCTTTTCTTTCCCAAAGTGTAGAACAATTTTTTGAAAAACTTTTGACTGGAAGTTGTATCTAAAAGTACAAATAATGTATTAATTGCCACATACATTTCAAATTTATGTACATGTATTGGATTTTTCAGATTGGTCCATTTGTTGATGTAAAAAATGATCTTATAGAGGTAAAGTATTATTTTATTACAGCAAAAAACTTGCACTGAAAGTTTTCATAGACACACATGCATAGATCTTATAATTATGCCCCCCTTCAAAGAAGAGGGACATATTGGTTTGCACCTGTCGGTCGATCGGTAGACTACATGTTGTCCGCTCAATATCTTGAGAACCATTCACTTGATTATAATGATATTTCATATGTGGGTTGGTTAGGAGTAGAAGAGGACCCCTACTGTTTTTCAGGTCAAAAGGTCAAGGGTCAATCTACTCTGGACATAGGAATATAATGTCCGCTCAATATCTTAAGAACCCTTTGCTTGATAGACATCAGACTTGGTACACTGTTACATCTTTAGAATAAGATGACCCCTATTGATTTTGAGGTCACATGGTGAAGGGTCAAACTGGACATGGGAATATAATGTCTGCTCAATATCTTGAGAACCCTTTGCTTGACAGACATCAAACTTAGTACAGTGGGATATCTTCAGGAAAAGATGACTCCTATTGATTTTGAGGTCAAGGGTCAAACTAGACATGGGAATATACTGTCTGCTCAGTATCTTGAGAACCCTTTTCTTGACAGACATCAAACTTAGTACACTGATACGTCTTCAGGAGAAAATTACCCCTATTGATTTTGAGGTCACATGGTCAAGGGTCACACTGGACATAGGAATATAATGTCCGTTCAGTATCTTGAGAACCCTTTGCTTGACAGACATCAAACTTGGTACACTGGTACATCTTCAGGATAAGATGATCCCTATGGATTTTGAGGTCACATGTGTAAAGGTCAAGGGTCAACCTGGAAGTTGGAATATACTGTCCGCTCAATATCTTGAGAACCCTTTGCTAGGCAGACATCAAACTTGGTACACTGGTGTATATTCAGGAGAAGATGACTTCTATTGATTTTGAGGTCACATGGTCAAAGGTCAAGGGTCAAACTGGACATAGTGATATACTGTCCACTCAATATCTTGAGAATCCTTTTGCTTGACAGACATCAAACTTAGTATACTGGCACATCTTCAGGAGAAGATGACCCATATTGATTTTGAGGTCAAAAGTCAATAGTTGAACTGGACATAGTAATACATTGTGTGTCCTATATTTTAAGAATTATTTGCTTGATTGACACCAAACTTGGTACACTGGTACAGCATAAGGAGTAGATGACCCCTATTGATTTTTAGGTCACATGGTCAATTCACTCTTGACATAGGAAGATATTGTCTGCTCAATATTTTGAATTGATGATACTACTATCAATTAAATGATGTGTGTGTATAACCCTTTTCAATTTTGCACCAAGGGGGGCATATGTGTTTTACAAACATCTCTTGTTTACAATGTTAGCTTCTTGAATTTAAGATGTTAATGTCTTACTCTGTGTAAGAAAGGTACTGTTTTAGATTTATAAGGCGAAAAAATATTAACCACTTGGTTCTCAGGCCAATTTTGTCTAAAATCAGACATGATTTTTCTCCGCTTTAAAGCGGAATTCCGCTTTCTGGATTTCTCATTCCCGCTCTAAATTTTAAAATGCGCTTTTGTTAGTATTTCGGAATTTTCCATCATTGATGCGGGTTTTACTTCTTGTAAAATGCTTCCTCAAGTTATATACTGTATGTCTTCTGATTGTTCATTGGTTGAATCGTCGTCTCGCTATTCGGTTTCTTCAATCAACAGTTTGTTTAAGTAACTGATCTCGTTTTAAAACAATGTCTGCACACGTTGTGCAGCGAGTTGGCGATGTAAAAACTATCGATAAGGGCCTAGCTACGTAATGTATGGGAATGGCTGGAGAAGGTAGTCGAACCTTCACTAATATGGGTCTCTGGAGGTCATTCCTGAGGGGCTTTCAAATGTTAAAATAGCCATTTTCGGCCGGGGGCCCTGGACCCCCAGATCAAGGGCGCTGCCCCTTGACACCCCCAGACCCCCCTTCAGCTTTTTTTTCTTTTCTTAGGAATCATGTCTGTAAAATAGACGAGGAAAGGAATTTTTTTTTTATTACCTCGTAAATAAAAGACAAGGGATTTTTTTTTAAATTTCAAAACTCGCAACTTTTTAAAAATAAAAATCAATTATAATGCCCAAATAGTGTCATTGTTTGAATAACCTATTTACCAGCATAGTGTCAAATGTGTCAATCTTCAATTTACCAACACTTAAGTGAAACTGGCAAATCGTCATGCTTTTCTGGAAACATCCAAGTTTCAAAGTTGAGTTGAGTCATATTCTATAGCATTATAGGGATCTCGCATGGAAGAGGCCTCAGAAAACTCTCCTATGTTCCATGAACATGGATGTTCATGTCAGCTCGTTCCTTTTCAGATTGGACTGAAATCAATGCCATCGCTATCAAACTTAAAAAAACATGATTGCCATTTTACCATAAACATCAATGTTACCATGACCTAGACTAAGTCAAATTAAAATGAGGTCTGAAATTTAAGATTTTAAAAAAAAAAGAGAGATTGAAATTTTTTTTTGGCACCATATCAGTAATTTTTTTGGCTTTAAAAGAAAAGGTTACCATTGGGTAAAAAAAAAAAAAAGTTGATAAAAAATTCACAATAACAGTCAGAGTGTCTTTTCCTCTTCTTGTACTATATCTTATTGCATGAAATACATACAGTGATATTGGCATATTTTAAGATAAATGATATATCTAGCTAAGGAAAGTATGATGAATATCTGTTGCAGAGTGGGAAATGTACCAGTTCCTTTGATGAGATCTTTAGAACCAAACTGGGAGAAATCAGCAGTGAAGCATCAAGGTACTTTTATTTTATATACAGCTCTCAGTTTCAGAGGCATGTACGCAGGAATTTGTTCTTTTCCAGGCTATCTCCATCTGTGGCAATAAGATTTAACATGTGAACTTCATTTAGAATACTTTACTTCTGCCTCTGCAGTTTGGAGGTTTTTAGGAATCACCATGTTCTTAGGTCGGTTCAGTTCCTCTATTTTGTTCAGGCTTTGTAATAGAGATGTACTTAAAGCTAATACTGGCATAAAGGTTGCTGTGGTCAGATGGTGTGTCATGAATGATACAAGGTCATTTGATCAAGGTCACTGGTAAAAACAAAAGTTCAAAATTTTTGTTTGGGCCATAGCTTTTTAATGAAAAGACATTGAAAGCTCATGCTTGGCAACATAGGTAGGTTTAATATGGCCTGATTTGTGTTTCATGACCCCGAGTTAAAGCCATCTGGCCAAAGTCAAAATTACTAGTATCAAATAAATGATCTTTCTTATTTTCAGTTAATGAGTGTAATCCTCATCACAAGGCATTAATTGCCACGTGACTTTCATTACTTCATTCATAAAGAACCACAAGGGCACAGATTCTCAAATTAGCATGTAGGCATCCTTGTGTAGTTGTAGAATACATTGAAGGTTTTATTTATGTTGTGTGATACTTGAGTGTCTGTTTTAGCCCATGGACTTTTGTTTTTATCATGGAAACAAATTGCATTGTATGTAGTGTCCATTGAAGTGATTTTTGTTTCTCATTCAGTGCTGGATGCCATGTCATTGTCCTGCCGTCTTACCGGGATGTCCACCATGATTATGTGTATCCCCAGCCCCCCTTCTTCCATCAATCCCAGACCAAGAATGAGTATCCGGTAACTGCCTATAGTGTTCATTGATTTATGTTTAGCATACTGGCAAAGGTATATCAATGTTGTGAATGAAAACATTTTTATAAGATTTTATATTTCTTGGAGTGGTTTAATGTTTGGATTAATGAGTTTTTGAAGAACTTGGTATTGGCCCTGTGTCCAAATTAAGTTGTTATTCTTTAATAGGGTGTATGTTTTCGTGAAATGGTTATCATACAGTGTATGTTCGTTCGAAGCTTTACTTATGTATATATGCAAATATAGCATAGTTTGCAATTAAGTTGCACCAATTTTACAATTAAGTTGCACCAATTTGACGGTACTTTATATATGCGATGTCATAAACAAGAAGGCCTATAGAATCCATTTTATTATGCTATATTTTTGGAGTTGTATTTAATAAATATGCAGTGTGATATTTTTTAAAGTTTAGTTGAATCTCTCCAAAAGTTTTAATCAATTGCAAATGATAAGTTGCAGTGAATGCTACGATTTAAACAGCAATTTGTGTATTGTATTTATTTAATGTAAAGCAACACATATTCATTCAATAGAGGCATTCAGCATTTTGTTTTTGTTCTTCACATTTGAAATAAATTAATCTAAATTAAATGAATACCAATTTTGTATATAGCTAGTGGGGTACATGAAGCTGTCCTAGTCTTAGATTAAATAATGAGAGTGATCTAAATACATGTAGTAAATGAAAATATATTTTGAAATATTTCTGTAATTATTTGAACAATTCAAGAGATACATTGACAAGTCAATTGCAATGCAGAGCTGCCAACATTATGAAATGGAAAATAGTAAGGCGAGGCTCCCTGCCGCTGGAGATCTTTTATGAATAAAGATATAACCTGAGCAATTTTAGGCATATTTCAAATCCAAATTTAATGAATTTAGACATACTAATTGTTATGCATTTTACAACTGCAGAAGGTCAAATACATCTTTTATTGATTTTATTTTCTTGGGTATAAAACCTTGTTACTTTAGTATACTATATAATTTTACAGTTACTGTGTCAGTTATTATGGCAAGTTTTTTAATGTCATTTTTCCCGCCGTGAAAAATGTTGAAGTTTGTCAAACAGATTGTACACTTATCATACAAACTCCCCCCTTTCTGACTTCGAAACGAGTAGATGTTTACAGTGTACTTGCATGTTGTTCTTTGAATTACTAGCTTTATAAGGTTTTCTTCTTTGGGGGAGTATTGTTGTTATTTCCATCAACACATGCCTTACGCTTAGTAGCAGCTGCCATGTTGTTTATTTCAAAGCATTAAAATGATCAAGATTTTGTATACATATAGACTATGCAAACAAATGTAGTAACGACTATGGTTTGTTTCTTATAAAAGTATAAACCAATGACGGACAGCTCTAAAACTTTCAAAATGTCAAATAAGCGAAAATCGGAAGATATATAGTGAAATCGTAAGGCGTATTTTCGGCCCTAAAATCGTAAGCCTTACGCCAAAATCGTGAGGGTTGGCAGCTCTGGCAATGTGCAATAGACACATATGCAATATTGTACTATACGATTTGCAAAGACTTAACAAGCACATCGCACAACAAATTTTCTCTTAACAAGCACATCGCACAACAAATTTTCTCTTAACAAGCACATCACACAACAAATAAAGGAATTTTCTCATGGGAATAATGATCCAAGTCGAGGTGATTTAAGTACTTCAATGAGACATACAAAGATAATTTTGATTAGACTGTCCATTTGTGTTTCCATTTGTCCCTTGGGATTTGTTCCAAGTTTGATGAAGTCGTCAATTTCCAAAATAATTTATTTATCTGTACATTCTGTCTGTACCTTTCGCGTTCACAACATGGACAAATGAATACTTGTACTTGACACTGAGGCTGCTAATCACATGGTAGCATTTCCCAACCCCAGAAAGATCATTTGAATAATGTAAAGGTTGTCAAGCAGAAAACTTATTTCATGTATATACCATGTAATTGAAGATCTCTAGATAGTCCCACTGTTTAATACACAAGCTTGGCAGTTTATTCAGATGAAGAGAAAATCATCAAATTTTGTTGATTATTATTTCATTTACATAGAATGTGCGCTTCATGCCTGACCCATGTGTAGTGAATATCAACAATGTGATATTTGGAATTACCTCAGCAGACATCATGTTCCAGCTGGGAGCAGAAGAAATTTCATTGTAAGTATATAAATATGTAGAAGTAGTCACTTCTGCAAATTAGGAAAAATTAATATCTACAGGTGGTAGAAATCAAATCAGGCAAAATTAATATCTACAGGTAGTAGAAATCAATTTCATTCATCTAAGTTGCACTGCACAAAGCAACTACTTTTATTGATGAATGGCTTGCATATGAGCAAACATACTTGTGTAGAGTAAAATAAAAAGTTATCTTTGGGCTTTCTGTCACTGTTATTGGATTATTTCCTTCCAGTAATCCTCCCGGTGCCTCAGATAGAATGGCCAGACTTGCAGAACACCTTTTAACTCAGCAGAAGTAAGTTTGAGAGATAATTCGAATATGTTATAAGGTGCCAAACTCTCTGTAATTAAATGTGAGTAGGGTAATGTATTTCATCTTGTTCTTGAGAAATGTTCTTGCATGTGATTTCAGTTTTTACCCCCTCTACCCCTCCCCAGAAGATGTGAACATAGATTACGAAGTGTTTGATCTTTATTCACGCATGCCCAGTACTCCTCATGTACTAATTTTGCCATCAGATTTAAAACAGTTCACAAAGGTAAATGATTTTACTTAGTAATCAGTAAACAACATTTTATTACATGTATATAATTATGTTGATAGAGAATTGTTGTAATCAGTAAACAACATCTTATTACATGTATATAATTATGTTGATAGAGAATTGTTTTAATCAGTAAACAGCTTATTACATGTATATAATTATGTTGATAGAGAATTGTTGTAATGTGGTGCAGGTGTATTTGTTTTCACAGTGTTATACATTCACAGTGAACATGTATGTTTCTGTAATAATTGTTTCAATGTGATTTTAAAAAATTTCGGATTTCCCTCGAACAGAAAAAATAAGGAAAGTTAATGCTATGTATAGTATTGCATCAACAGTTGAGAAAAGTTTGATATGAAATACTGTCACTAGTATTTACAGAGCCATTTAAAACTGAACTTGCTTATATGATGTATTGCGTTTGTTCAGGACATAAAAGGTTGTTGCTGTATCAACCCAGGACGTCTGGCCCGTGGACAGGCTGGTGGGACCTTCAGCAGGCTGCAGATCCGAGCCGGCGTCATCAGATCCAGGGAGTCCATTCTCCCATCCATCACAGCTCAAGTGTTAAGGATATAAACACAATATTATGTACACAGTGTGTTAATTTTAATTTAATAAATATCGTATTTAATTTATATTTTGTTTTTTGTCCAGACCTTTTATACTCGGAAGGTTTGCATTTATCACAATTTATGAAAATGAGGGAAATACAATGAAAAGGGAAAAAAACTCTATTGCCCATAGATTATAAATTTCTTGCTGCAGTACATAATATACTGAGTAATAGATTATCATTATATATCAAGGGAAGGAACATGGTGTAAATGCAAGGATTAGACCGGATGTTTTTGATTATTGTGAAATTTCCATATTTTACTGTACACTGAATGCATGTTACTACTAGTAGATCTGAAAGATATGGCAAATCATTTATGGGGGGGGGGGGGGGGGGGGGGGGGCTGCGGAATGAAGACTATTTGAAAGAACAAAAACAAACTCCTTAGCCGTTTTCCATCTCCTGTATATAACATGTCTATCTTACCTGCTAATAGAAAGATCGAACCAAGCGCTGTGTTCTTGTTTGCCAGTGGGAAGGATTTAACTTGTTAAAATTTTCTCGGACCGCAAGGACGTCGGCTAGCAATAACACACACCCGAAATTGATATATACATAATTAGGAAATTTGTAACGCGATCTGTTATCATTGGAACGACAAAATGGAATGTTCAGGTATGTTTATATCCCTGTACCTGGCGCACGTGCAAACAGTAAACAGGGAGGCTATAGATGCATTGAACATCTCGGTTTCTGGTTTGTATATCGAAAATTTTTCACTCTTATGGAGACGTCATCATTACCTGTGAAGGGCTGTAATATTTAGGCCTATGCTTGGCGCTTACGGCTTTTGAGCATCGAGGGATCTTTATCGTGCCACAATCGCCTCTTACGACAAGCAAGGGGTACTGAGGACTTATTCCAACCCGGATCCCCGCGATACCTGAACATTTCGGCAATGGCCAACGACTTTGTCAACTCGGGATGGACAGAGATTCATATTTGGACGCTTTTAAAGTGCAATAAAACATATTTATATATCTGATTAAATGTTTTAATGAAAGATGGGTATAACAACTTTGTTTTGGTTTTTTTCTTATCGGGTGGTGTCTTTAAAAATACTTGGAAATATGAATTACTTTAGTTAGACCCCCCCCCCCCTTCTTTTTAATCTAATTCCTCTCCCCAATGTCAAATACTTGCCGACGCCCCAGAACCAGTAAGGTTCGCAGTACATTTCATTCAGACTGATAAAAATATTGAAATGACTGATACCACAGAAATAGATTTAAAGAGCAAGCGGAAAACAAAGGGTCAGTGTAGTGTGGTTAATGTGCTTGTTTCTTGCATGTGCGACCGGAGTTCGATCCTTGTTACTGGCAATGGTAAGAGTATTGTGGTCGCCCTAGTACTCGGGGTTTCCTCCCACATCAATGACCTCTTCACGCTAACATCCGAGCCGACGAGAAGTATAAATATGAGTTGTATAACCTTTGAAAATATTTTCAGGTCAAGTCGTGTTCTTGCCCCTTTTAATAAAATTAGTCGAAAAAAGAGTGCATTTAACTTGGGCAACTTCCATGTAGAATGCATTGTGGCAACACACTTTGAAAAATTACGCACTTTGAAAAAAAAATTCAAAGTGCGTTAAATTTGGGACCTTGTCAACGCACTTTGAACAAAAAATATTACTTTTTAAAGTGCATTGATATCGACTTTGTAGAAAACAAATTTTGCACGGCTCATTCGATTTTCTTGAAGCTTTAAAAAATGATAGATAATTATTTGAACTTTAATATTAGATGAAGTCGCTTCCGGATCAGAGATTTAGACGTTCTGTGGATTGGGTAATTAAAAGGGCCTGACTCTTCGAGAGCGAAGACTGTCTGATTTCATTTGTCTTGAACAATATTCCTTTCCCTTGACCAAGTCTTGCCAAAGCTTCACCCAAAGATTGCTCATGGGTAGAGGGTGTGCAGTGACCTTGATCTAATTTTCTAGATCAAAGGTCACTAGATACACCTATCTGTGTAAGATCTCAACCCTTGGTCCAGTAGGACTCAAACTTCACCCATAGAGTGCCCATGGTTGGAGGCAGTGCTGTGACCATGAACCAGTTTTCTAGATCAAAGGTGAACTAAATCTCTAAAATCCTTGTCTGGAGCATATTTCTCTCCCTTTGGCTTTAGCAGGCTCAAACTTCTCCCATAAACCTTTGCCGAGTAGAATGGTCCTCTCCGAAAACTATTATAGAACTACTTTGCATGTATTTTGCTAAAAGCGGGATCCTTTGAGATGGTCACCATTTCGAATCTGACGAGACTTAAGATGCTAGTGTAGCGAGTATGCGATCTAAAATCAAATTTTAATTAAATTGGGGGTGAGTCTCGTCTGCATGCAATGAATTTGAATGATTTGCCGGTAAAAAAAATCAACAAGATTGGCATGTATCTTGGGTTTTCCATTCCCCATTTCCTATAAATTCCTCTCATTTTGAGAAAGAAATACAGCACTTAATCACTTTCTCTACTAATTTAAAAAACTGAAACGAATTTGGTATTATCTCTGTGTGATAAATGTATTCCTATATATTCCTTTAGTCGAGCTAAAGTTGTGAATCCGGAAGTGGATTGAAAGTTACCGATACATTGACCAATCAAATAGCTAGATTTTAGCCAATCATAATGCTCAGTCACTATCCAATCAGCTTGAAGCTGTAGGGTATAAATACTGCGAAACAAAGTCAGTCTACACTTATCTGAACCAAGAAGAACATCACTTAAAAGAGAAAGCTTAACAACGGTAAGGTATAGACGTGACTGAATAAGTCTTTCCTATACAAAGTCAGTAATAATATAACTTTATTAAATACTTTACATAGGAATGAGACATTGCTCACATTTACCCTTACTTCCGCTACATTATTCTCATTAATACAGACTGAGTCAAATTGAGCAAAGACAAACATTGAGCAATATTGAGTAATTGAAGTGAGTAATTTTGAGTTGATCAAATTTTGCTATAATTGTGCGTGATTTCATTGTTCTTTGTAAAATAGCTAATCATTGGAACTGATCATTGTCTCAAATCATTTTACTGCCAATCACTGTTCAATATCTCGGAATAAAGCCGAGAGGACCCACACATCGCTAATCAATATTTTGAGCAAGTAGCTCAGTCTAAATTGAGAAACCACGGTTGCACGCTACATATCTTTTTGGTGGCAGCGGTGGGATCATATTGAACAATGAATCTCAGTGAGCTCAATGCTACTATAAGAGAAATTAAGGCTAAGTTAGCTCAATACGAGGCCGACAGTCCGTTAGATCACTCAACACCACGAGTACGCAAGTATCAGCACGGGATTGTCTGCAAGTGATTCTGGTATCACTACAATGAAATCAGATACAAGGCAAAATCTGAGCACACTTGAGCACAAAGGTAAACGACAATCGGTAAAATTCCAGTCGGATGATACAAAATATGACATGAGTAAATACCTACCAAAAGTTGAGCAGCTCGAAAACACGTCCACGTTGCATCGACCTCTAGATGATGTCAATGTAACAACCAGACATAAAATACGTGCAAGTAAAAATGAGCAGCAACGAGCTCGGGCTCAAATTGACGAACCAACTAGATCGCCAATAAAATCTGAGGAACCTAGGCGTATGAATGTGAAACCGGCTACTTACGATGGTACTACACCATGGCTTGATTTCAGATCTCATTTTGAGGCGTGTGCTAAACTTGGAAAATGGAGTGAGGAGGAGAAAGGGCTATATCTTTCAGTGTCCTTACGAGGGCTGGCGCAAGGAATCCTAGGTAATTTGAGCGAAAATGAGCAGCTCAATTACAGTGAGCTCACACGCGCTCTCAATGACCGCTTTGCTCCTCCTGATCAAATGGAGCTTTATAGAATGCAACTAAGGGAGAGACAACAGAAAGCATCTGAGTCATTACCAGAACTCGGACAACATATAAGACGACTCACAAATCTCGCTTACCCTACTGTCCCTGCTGACGTGCGAGAAACACTGGCAAAAGATCAATTTATTGATGCTCTTGTCAGCTCAGAAATGCGTCTTCGTATTAAGCAGGCAAGGCCTGTAAATCTCAACGATGCCGTTAGACATGCTGTTGAACTTGAAGCATATTTCAAGGCAGAAGGAAAGCTGCAAGAGTCTAGAGGATACATGCAAAACGTAAATACCGCTGATAAAGCACCAACGAAAGAAACCGAAGCCATTCATTCCATTTTAGATGAGTTACGTCAGTCCATGAAGAAAATGGAAGAAAAGATTAAGTCATTTGAGGTTAGGAATAGCTCTCACAATAAAGATAAAACTGATCGTCAGAACTGGAGGAAAAATGTCACTAGCTATAATTGTGGTGGTAAGGGTCATATAAAAAGGGAATGTAAGAAGTCCAAAAGTGCTTTGAGTAAAGGACGAGTCCAAGAAATACAGGGGTCATCTGCAAATGTGCAAACACAGGGAAACTGCGGTGTAAATGGTTATCTCGGGAGTTCTGGACTCTTTCTTGAGGCCCTTGTGGAGAAAGTAGGTGTCACATTACTCGTCGATACAGGTGCTTCTTTGACCATCTTATCTAAAAGGATTTATGACAGCCTTTCGGGAAAACACTCCCTGGATCCCATTCAAAAGTCAATCACGGGTGCAAGTGGTGAAGCGTTATTTGTATATGGTAGAACACAAATACTCATTAGTGTAGGAAATAGGTCATACAACATCACGGCTGCTGTTGCTGACATCAGTATGGATGGAGTTCTAGGACTGGACTTCATGAGCATAAATAACTGCACTATCAATGTGTCAAAGCGGAAGATGATCATTGAGAAGGAAACAATCCGACTCTTAAAAAGTGGGCATTATGGATGCTACAGGATTGCAGTGGCTGAAAATATAAATATACCATCGAGAAGTGAAATTATTACTTACTGCAATGTGGTCAAACCAAATGATGCTAGCCTACCAGAAGGAGTGAGTTTGATTGAGCCAGACGATGAGTTCCTTGCATCTGAAAGAGGACATGTTGGTAAAATGTTGGTACAAAATACAGACAAGGTCCCTGTTCGCATTATGAACATTTCAAACGAGGTAAAAGTTGTAAGGTCCGGAACAGTTGTGGCCAACATGACCCTAATTAATGATATAATTGAGGAGACCCGTACACCAGACACCAAAAAGCCAAACATCACAGGGGAACTTCCACCTCATTTACAGAACCTTTTACAGCGCTCAAGCTCATGTCTTACTCGAGAACAGAAGCAATGTGTGAGAAAATTTCTTGCACAGCATTAATCTTTATTTGCTTCTGATGATAAAGACCTGGGACGCACCAGCCTAGTGAAGCACAAAATCGATACCGAATCGAGAGCTGCGATCAAACAACAACTGAGAAGGACTCCTGTACATCTTGAGGACACCATGGATCAACACATAGATGACATGTTGCAAAGAGGGGTTATAGAAAAGTCATCAGGCCCATGGGCATCACCAGTCGTTCTAGTTCGCAAAAAGGATGGCACTACAAGGTTTTGTGTCGATTATAGAAAACTAAACGAGGCCACAGTCAAAGACGCATACCCACTTCCTCGAATAGATGAGACATTAGACCATCTGGCCGGAGCAAGCTGGTTTTCTACTCTAGATCTACTGTCGGGGTACTGGCAGGTGGAAATGGAGGCAAGGGATCAAGCAAAGACAGCATTTATAACTAAACGTGGCCTTTTCCAGTTTAAGGTAATGCCATTTGGGTTATGTAATGCACCAGCAACATTCGAACGACTCATGGATACTATCCTAAGCGGCCTTCAATGGACAACTTGCTTGGTGTACCTCGATGACATAATCGTACTCGGGAAGTCATTTGATGAAATGATGGTGAATCTTGAAAATGTGTTTACAAGGTTATCATCTGCCGGTTTGAAGATGAAAGCTAAAAAGTGCAATTTATTTGCCAAAGAAGTTGAGTACTTGGGACACATTATCTCGGAACAAGGTGTATCAACAGATCCGAAGAAAATTGAGACCATCAAGACTTGGACTGAACCTACTTCTGTGAAAGAGCTTCGATCATTCTTGGGTCTTTGCAGTTACTATCGTCGATTTATTAAGGGATTTGCCACAGTAGCCAAACCGTTGCACAAATTGACTCACAAAAACACGAAGTACATATGGACAAAGGAATGTCAGGAGGCTTTCGACTCATTGAAACACTACCTTATAAATTCACCAATTCTAGCATATCCCGACTTTGGGAAATCATTTATATTGGACACCGACGCAAGCGATAGTGGTATTGGAGCAGTCCTTTGTCAGATGATTGAAGGCGAAGAGCAAGTAGTAGCCTATGCGAGTCGAACTCTCTCCAAAACAGAACAAAAATATTGTGTGACTCGTAAAGAACTTTTAGTAGTGGTCACTTATGTTAAGCACTTTCGACATTATCTATATGGAAGAGAATTTACAGTCCGAACAGATCACAGTTCATTGCGTTGGCTTATGAACTTTAAGGACCCGGGGGGACAGTGGGCAAGGTGGCTTGAAACGCTGGCAATGTTCAATATGAAAATTGAACACAGACCAGGCTCTCGACATCGTAATGCGGATGCTCTCAGTAGGAAAACGTGCAAGAAATGTAGGTTCATATCTGAGCACAATGAGGTATGCAACACAAATGTGGGGTGTAACACTTTGGAAATGACTCCTGTTGAGGACGTCATAGGAGAAGAGGAGAAAAACATTTCTGATCTTCAGAAAGAAGACATTGAAATCAGCAAAGTGAGGAGTTGGTTGGAACAAAACGTGAGACCGGAACCCCTGGAATTGTCGTCGGGAGGACCAATGCTGAAGTCTTTTGGAGGTGAGAGGTGATTTGCTCTGCCGAAGATGGACTGATAAAGAGGGATCCACCCTCCAAGTTATTGTGCCTTTCAGCGAGAGACGACATATACTCAATTACAGCCATGACCACAAGACCGCAGGCCACCTTGGAGTGACAAAGACTCTAAGTAGAATAAGGCAAGCATTCTACTGGCCTGGGCTACAAAGAGATGTCAGACAGTATATAGCTGGTTGTGAGATCTGCATGAAATCAAAGAGCCCGAACAAATCTCTGAGAGCTCCAATGCAGCTCGTAGGAGCTGGAATACCGATGGAACGTATAGCAATGGACATTGTAGGGGAACTCCCGCGCACTGACAGAAACAACAGATACATTTTAGTTGTTTCTGATTATTTCACCAAATGGGTCGAAGCATTTTCTATGCCAAATATGGAAGCAGCAGCAGTGGCAGATATAGTTGCAAAAGAAGTTGTTGCAAGGTTTGGAGTTCCATGTGTTATACACTCGGATCAAGGGAAGCAATTTGAAGGCAAAGTATTCACAGAAATGTGCAAAGTTCTGAACATTAAAAAGACCCATACGACGCCCTACCATCCCCAATCAGATGGGATGGTGGAGCGATTTAATAAGACACTGCTCTCGATGCTTCGCACCTTGGTGGATGAGAATCAGAAGAACTGGGACGAGCTCCTCCCATTCGTTCTGATGGCATACAGATCTGTTGAACAGGAGACTACAGGATCTAGTCCAAACTACCTAATGTTTGGAAGAGAAGTAACAACTCCTCTTGAAATCATGTACAAAATGCCAAATTTAATGAGGAACATTCCCCCAAATCAATGGGCATGGGAACTGAAAGAGAAGCTAGAATCTGCTCATAGCCTTGTGCGACAGCACACAGCGCAAGCTATGCTGCGACAGAAGTCGCTGCATGACCAGAAACTCTATTGGCAGTCATTCAAACCCAGTGACGAAGTTTACGTGTATTTTCCCAGGTACCAAGTTGGAAAATCTCCAAAGCTCACACAGTTTTGGAGAGGTCCATTTGCTGTTGAGGCAAAACTGTCAGATTTAACTTACAAAGTTAGGTGTGGTTCAAAGGGTAAACCGCAAGTTATACATGTGGACAGAATGCGTCTCAAAAGAAGACAGGAACTGTTGCACGAGAAATGTGTTGAAAAGGAAAATCCAATTGATTCAATACCAGAAAGAATTGACCAATCTGACTCAGTACAAGGGTACAAAGAGAACAACGATAAGAGTTATGAGCAAATAGACAAGATTCTTAACAAGCAATGTCTCATTCCTGAAGCAAGATTAAGAAAACCACCAAAGTGGCTTTCAGATTATGAAAGATTTTGAAATGTATGTTATTTCTTTTACAGAAGATGCCTCCAAACACAAAGACTACTACAAAGAAGGAATTTAAATGTCCCATGTGCCCAGTTAAAACGTATAATCTGGGAGCCATGAAGGAACATTTAGCAAGTTGTGGCTTACAGAAGATGGAAAAGAGGTACACTTGTACAGCAGGCACTTGTACTTACCGTACCAACAGACTGGCGAATTTGAATAGACATCGGAAACGGCATGATGAGACAAAGACCAAAGAGTCCGATGGAGAATGGGCTAAAAATGATCCAGGGAATCTCAGTGACATCTTGGGAGATTTAAGTACAGACAGTGATGCAGACGTTAGCCAGGGAATCAGTTCTTCATTCACTGGGTGTGACTATATACCTGTGAGGAAGCCGACTCGACCTGCTAAGGTGTTTGTTCCACCACCAAAACCGGTGTTGCCATCAGTACAGGAGGTACCAAGTTACGATTTACCGACTGTATCAGTAGTGACACCTGAAGTCCCGCAAAGTGGAATTCTGTCATCCACGAGAGCATCGTCATCTGTAGTGACCAGCAATTCACCGACAGCAACGCAAATTGAACATGCCACTTCGGAGTTACCTCCTCGACGTATGGCTGCGAGTTTGCATCCACCTAGGTTTGCTTTAAAGCAAAGTCGTCTTGACAATATTGAAAGAGTGGACGTTGGGACTCAGACGTTGCAACCAGCTCAGAAGACGACTCGTTGGACAATTACAAGGTGGACAGATAATGGGAAAGACTATGAGGAGATTCAGCTGGTAGAGGACCTATTCGGTGCTATATAAGATTTTCGTGTCATTGACTTATTACGTTAACAAATTAGTGTAGATTTTTTTTTTTGTTGTTGCAAAAACAGCAGTGAAATGAGTTTAATTTTTATATCTTTCTTGTAACTTTTCTTGAAATGCTCATATTAAAATCATTTGAAAAACGTGTCCAATGTTGAGTTATGCGAGGACGCATATTTTTATTGAGGCGTGGGTAATGAAACGAATTTGGTATTATCTCTGTGTGATAAATGTATTCCTATATATTCCTTTAGTCGAGCTAAAGTTGTGAATCCGGAAGTGGATTGAAAGTTACCGATACATTGACCAATCAAATAGCTAGATTTTAGCCAATCATAATGCTCAGTCACTATCCAATCAGCTTGAAGCTGTAGGGTATAAATACTGCGAAACAAAGTCAGTCTACACTTATCTGGACCAAGAAGAACATCACTTAAAAGAGAAAGCTTAACAACGGTAAGGTATAGACGTGGCTGAATAAGTCTTTCCTATACAAAGTCAGTAATAATATAACTTTATTAAATACTTTACATAGGAATGAGACATTGCTCACATTTACCCTTACTTCCGCTACATTATTCTCATTAATACAGACTGAGTCAAATTGAGCAAAGACAAACATTGAGCAATATTGAGTAATTGAAGTGAGTAATTTTGAGTTGATCAAATTTTGCTATAATTGTGCGTGATTTCATTGTTCTTTGTAAAATAGCTAATCATTGGTACTGATCATTGTCTCAAATCATTTTACTGCCAATCACTGTTCAATATCTCGGAATAAAGCCGAGAGGACCCACACATCGCTAATCAATATTTTGAGCAAGTAGCTCAGTCTAAATTGAGAAACCACGGTTGCACGCTACAAAACCAAAGTTCTAGAATTTTTGTTTTATGTATATATTTTTTTTCAAAGTGCGTTAAACCTCTCCATGAAAACAAAGTGCTGATGTATACTCACAACGTACTTCGAATTTTTTTTTTTTCAAAGTGCGTTGATTTGGTCCCTAATTTAAACGCACTTCGAAAAATATTTCAAAGAGCGTCATACAAATCAGATACGAAGAAAAAGCATGGAAATTCTAAGTATATTTTAAGATGTCATACTTTATTTTGGCCAGATTTAAATATACATATAGTGCTTCGTTGCAAACGATAATGGGAATAAAAAACTAAATTAGAATTTCATTTCTGGAACGTATTTTTGTATGTCGTTTACATCTGACCGTTGGCTCTTTCGTGTCCAGCTCATAACTAAATTACTATCTAAAATCTTCAAAACTTTGGCTCATAACTGGACAATAATTTAGCTTAGAATAATAAAACTTGGTCATTTAACGCATGTGTGTCGCACCCTAAATTAAGGTCACTGTGGCCTTAATGAAGATGACATGGTTATGTATGTGATAATAATATATTGATATCCTTTATTTATACAGGATTGTACAATTAGTTATATAAACTAGTTTACACTGTGGTCCTGTCTATAACATATATACAGATCGAGAACATATATCACAAAATATGGAAATATCACAGTTTATATACATACAGATAAGAACTAAATGAAAAGAGACAATAAACACACGAGTATCATTGAGGATCAAAATAATGTTTCGGATAGGCTGATTTAAAAGATGTGGTAGTTGTGCATTTTCCTATAAAATCTGGTAATGAGTTCCATAAAATTGCTGCTAAAATGTCAAAAGATCTTTTAAAATATTCTGTTTTGGCTCTTGTAACATAAATAAAATTAGTAGAGCTCTGTCTTGTATTTCTTGTGTGTCATAACCCACTATGGGTTCGTGGATTTGAAACCTAGAATTAGATTTTGTCAGTTGGTGCATCTCTGGAGAAATGTAAATTGGTGCATCTGCAGATAAATGTAAATTACAGCGTTAGGTCTTTTCAAATTTGGTATGAAGCATCTTTGGGAGAAGGGGGCATAAGTTGTACATTTCAGGACTCCTGAAACCTTAGGGATGGGGCAAAAAATAAACAATTTTTGAAAATCTTTTTCTTTACAATTTCACACCTTTAAGAAATTTTAAATTCGAAGAGATGGAAAGCAGGAAGGCCTCTACCAAAATTGTAAATCTCCAGGGTAATTACCATCTTTAGTGCTATCGATACTGAATTGAAACTTCTAACTTCTTAATAACAACCATTACAATCCTTTTCAAATTTGGTATGAAGCACCCCAATTTAATTAAAGAGGAACTTACATATGCAAGTTGTAAATTTCAAGACTTAGGGGGACGTAATTTGTAAATTTCAGGACTCTTGGACCCTGGCGTCTTAGGGAGAGGGGCTAAAACCGGCAAAAAATAATTTTAAAAAAAAATCTTCTCTACAACTGCATATGTGTAAGAAAAACTGAATGCACTGTGATGTAGAGCAGGAAGGTCTTTACCAAAATTGTTATGATCCCCAGGGTAAATGTTCTGACTTCAGGGCGGGGCCAAACTTGATACGTAGTGTTTATGTGTAAAACTTTTTTTTTTTAATCGTTAATGCTAATGAAACTAAATTGATAATTAGAATGAGCAAGTAGGCCTATACAAAAATGGTAAATATCATGATCCTAGGGGTAGGGTTTGTGGTATCAGGGTGGAGCCAAAATGGTCAGTGATTTAATATGTTAACGATTGAAGATTTATAACTTCTTGATAACTACCAATCCATTTTATTTTTTTTCAAAGGTACGAGCAACTTTAGGACAATGGTGACATGTAAATTTCAGGGATTTTGGAGATGGGGTAAAATCTGCCAAACATAAACTAATATTCAAAAATCTTCTTAACAACTGCGTATCTGTAAGAAAAACTAAATGCATAGTGATGTAGAGCACGGAGGCCTCTACCATAATTGTAAATTTCATGATCCCCGGAGTAGAGGTTCTGACTCCAGGGCTGGACCAAACTTAGTTTGTGTATACATGTGTAAAACATTTAGACAACATTTTTTAATGCTATTGATAATAAACTGAAACTAAATAGATATTTAGATGGAGCAGACAGACCTTTACCAAATAGTAAATTCCATGATCCTAGGGTTAAAGGATTTGGTTCCAAAGTTGGACCAAAATTATTATTGTTTTTATCATTTGAAAGACTTAAGTTTGCTGTTATGATGTAAGAACTTGATGTATATTTAGGAAAAGGATGTACCAAAATCGTGAATTTCGCAACCCCAGGGATTTGTCTCAAGGACGGGTCCGTATCATGTTTATGTTACATAATGATATTATGTAAAGTCTTTCAGTATAGGCACAATCGAAAGCATTTGTGTTAAAAGAACACATCTTGTTTTATAATGTTGCTGGATATTAGAATTTAGCTTAGATACACAGAACAGGAAATTCTCTAGATTTCGTAGCCCATGGGGCTTGTGATACGTTTTACTAATACCCACGCAGGTGACTGATGAGGACTGTGGTCCTCTTGTTTAATAAAATATAGTGAATAATTTAGTTTCCAACAAAAATGGCATATGCAATATTTTACTACAGAAATTAGTTGCTCAAATTCTCGCCATATTCGAGTCTCGTGAAATGTATGATCAGCATTCGACCTAATAACAGGTTGTATTTGCGATCACTATAACGGTCATAGAGAAATTCTGACTCTTGAAACCCCTGTAACATCAACTTATAACAGGTTGTATTTGCGATCATTATAACGGTCATTCTGACGCTTGAAACCCCTGTAACATCAACTTATTGGAAGGTAGACCGTCTCCATTTCTGTGTTCTCTCGCATATTGAATCTGTCGAGAAACATAAACGCCGTGTAGGCAGGTGGTAGTGGAATATATGAATGAAAATGAGTAGATCACATGTAGATGCTTATTGATGTTTATTGATTACAGAACAAGAATTAACAAGACTACCAATATTTTATTGATATAATGAATCAGTATAGAATAGAATATGATTTATTTCCAAATTAGGGCCCTCTCGGGCATACAGCATACATGATTATTAACATTTCAATGTGCAATGACGATAAAAAGAAAAATATGCATTATTAGTATGAGCAATGTTCATACATGAGACATTTGAACATGATAATACTTATTTGTATTATATGTAAGTACCACCGTGTATCCTAATGCAAAACAGTCAGAAATACACATAGGGAAAAAAACCATATATATATATATATATATATATATATATATATATATATATATATATATACATAACAAATCTACATGTAGTGATAGTAAAGGTAGTATAAGTACATATGATTAACTCCACTGTAATGCAAAAGATACCACGGGACGGTGCATTGGTACTAGATCAACATGTCATGTTTATATGTGCAATATGGTTTCATATGGTTCACACATAATATACAGTAATACTAGTAGTATGAGCTTAGACAATGTACATAACATGAGACATTACTTGATGCAATATATGTAAGTACCACCGTGTATCCTAATGCATATAACAAAAGAATCTATTACAATGTATGTCAACAAATGACATTGGCTTTTTCTTTCTTTCGAATTTTAGCCACGCCCCCTGCGTGTTCCTTACTTCCATGGTAGAATTTTCTCCAGCTGACAATTTTCAATTTGTTAATTCAGTACTTATAACAACGAGGATATTCTGTTGTTAACAAAAAAGGTTGTACGAGATAACAAGATTTAACAAAATATCAAATACGAGCTACATGAATAAATTTTGCACTATTTTCACAAAACCTCCGCGCAAGTAAATGAAAGACACTGAACATCATACCACATGTTTGTATGGTGAAAATTTGTCAGTTTAAAGATTATTTTTCACATAATAATTTAATTCATGGAATGATTGAATAATTTCGAGCTTTATGGGTGACTGGGAGCCACTTATATTCACCCCCCACCCCCATGTGTAACAATTTATTTTCCAACATTGACCAAAATTAATTGGAAATTCCCAGATTGGTTTTCATTTTGTTGCATTGATCGTGAAGTGATAACTCGCGTCCCTTTAAACTTTCAACTAGCTCTACAAAGATAACACAATCGAAATATTTTTATAATAGTTACCGGCGTTGAAAAATAAAGTCTTTTGATGACACATCATAATTTTCAAGCTTAGAAACTACACCGAACCCGTGGTTTTGTAAGAATTTCTTAATGCCAGCTTCATTTTTCTCGCTGCAGTAGTCACAAGAAATAGATATGACATCAATATTAGTTGAATTCAAGGGCATCGTCTGCAAAACGTTCAGTTCCAGTCCGCCAATGTCTAGACTGATAAAATCCACTGCTTGTAAATTCAGGGCCAGGAGGATGGAATGTAACGGAAAACACTGGACGTCAGTCTCTTCGGCTCCCTTAGACGTGGATGTATTCAACACGACTTTTGAATATAAACCTTTTCTTTCAAGTCTCATCTATAAGAATCCAAAAGTCTGTAATTAGAACTGATTATCACTCTTTCCCCATGTATCATACAAACATACAAAATTAATCTGAGGGGTTTTCCGCTGAAACTTAAAAATTCCTGCCATCAAATGCCTAAGAAGTTTCAACTGAAAGATGATAAATTTACTACCAATCTCAAGTATATCAAGAAAATATGATAGTAGGAGTTACGAGATTGATCACTGTTCGTTATCTTCACCTTTCATTAGCTGCATATTCAAGTGTTGTATCACATGTATCAATCATATCCTATTCTACATTATTATCTATATACCAATATATAATCTCAACAGATATCATACATGTATCCTGGAATTCAAACAAATATCCACGTCTATGTCGTTTGCAATGATTGTGATCTGATGTTTCTTACCATTACTGGATAAGGAAAGGGACTGAGACAAGCGTTGATGGTGAAAGCCATCCTATGTTTGTATATCAGCTTTTGGTAGTTCTGAGGGTCGGGTTCTATTAGCAATCCCTGCCACTTCCGGTATCTCTCGAAGAGCAGCGTTGTTGACTGTGTTTCACCATCGTATGCTCCACATTCCACATAGAAACCCCTTTCCTGTGATAACGTTACCGTATATTGGGCAATTTGGCGCGTAGGGAATGTTGGTTTTTTGGTGGGTGAGAATATTTCGCCAAAAATAAAGGCGCCAAAATTCTATTTATATAAATGATACATTTGTTAATTGAAATTGTGCCCCCCCCCTCCAATTAAAAGAAATAAAGCGCTAAGATTTTTTTCATTTCATTTTATTCAGGTATAAAATATCACAGAATGTCATGATTATAAATTTAAAACAAACTGAAACCTGGCATAATCTATAGCACTATGCAGCTATAACGGTTAAATAATAAGTAACTGTATGAATAACATGACATGTTTTCAAAGATTTTCACACTACTAATCCATTGAAAATTCCTGACGCCAAAACTACCCAATATACGGTATTAACTGTTCGTGATTTAATTGAGTATAAAGACCATTATGCGATATTCTATCTCATTGTATTAATAAAAACCATTCAATAGGACTTTGTAGTTCTAACACGCAACAACAAAAAATCAAATCGATGAATACCTTTATATTAGCATTGCTTGTCTCTTTGTTTTACAAAGGAAGTGGAAGTGACGTCATACCTTATTACCCAAGATAGTGTCTACAAGGGAGGACTGTCCTGACGAATAGTCTACCTTGTTGTCGTAGAATTTGTACGGTTGTAGAGACGGGTTCTGTATCCAGTAGTTCCTGATTAAGCTGAGCAATCGACTGTCGTCCACGGCGACTTTCTCGTCGTTCAATCTCATTGTTGCCTTCCTGAAATCGTAACCGGAAGTTCTGTTCTGATGGATCATCATCGGCTTAAATAGTTTAGGTTCGAAACAGCTATTTATGATGGAATTTCCTTTGCTCACCTCCCTACGCTCACGAAATGTTTCCAACACAGACTGCATTTTTGTGTCTTGTTTGTCTCTCATGATGTGATGACTGACAGAGATTTTCATAGCGACGATCAGTGAAATCAGTAACACTGTGCCCGTGAAACTAAGAGTTAAAACCACAATGTTTCCTTTCATTTTTATTATCGCCCTGTAATGAGATTTCGATATCTTTTGATTTCAAGACTAGACTCCTAAACGTTCAATTTGAACTAAAGAAGATGAAAAAAAGGAAAGGCGCAAAATGAGATAAATATTACAATAATATTCTCACCTCAAAGTCTTTTTTATTCTAGCAAATGCCATCAGGGATTTGTGCGAAGAGTTTGAATGCAATTATCACACTACAAATGTAAACTATTTCACGATCATCATCTTCTTTCAATCTATATTTTTCCGTCTCGTGGATTTGTTACAACCCGTTGCATTGAAACAGATGTTTCTCATTACAAGATGTCTGGTTGTGACATAAATATAAGGATTTAGTTTTGAATCAATACAAAAATCCACTGTCTCTCTCAATCTTCCTCTCAAGACTGGCCAATTTCATATTGATACTTTTTATTTTTGATAGATCTTCAGAAAACTCGGAGTGTCATATAGTGTTTTGCTTTACAAGGACTTTATCAAGTACTGGTAACGAATTCAATGGTTTTTATACAGGAAAATAGAAAATACACAAATAGCGTTCCACTTTTAATCTACCTGACCTGAAAGTTAAAGTGAACTTTCTTCCGTGCATGTTTAATATTTTCGTCTTCTCAAATTTCAACCGAACTTGCTACAAAGCATGCTTGGGTAAAGAGGAATAAAGTTTCTTCAAAAGAACCGTCACACCCTTTTTGAAGTGGGGATAATTTATTAAAAGAATTAGCGAAAATTTTGCGGCATCATTAAGAATTTTCTTCTCAAGAATCACTGGGCCAATTTCAATCAAACTTCACACAAACCACCTTTGGGTAAAAGGTAATCGATTTTATTTAAATGAAGGGCCATGCTCCCTCCAAAGGGGAGATAATCAAGACAATGCAAAAATAGGGTGGGGTCATTTAAAAATCTTCCCAATAACCACTGAATCAGAAAAGTTGAAATTTGCATGCATGAAAGCTTCCTGACATGAAGTTTATTCAAGTGTGTTCAAATCATGGCCCCGTTTGTAGGATGTGGCCACAATAGTGGATCAAGTTTTACAAGCAGGAATATAGGAAATCTTTAAATCTATTGATGCCGTATTCTTAAAGTATCACCGTTGAAATAAAAAAAAAAAAACACCCGTGTTTATATCAAGCTATGCAATTTATACATTTTGTGCTAATTATGCAATTTAACTCAATTGGATGAAAAAGTAATCAAGCCGATTTCCCACTTAATATATTTTCCGAGTCGGATAATGAACGCCCCATTTAGAAATACTTATGATCATGTGACGTTGCAAGTGGGATTTCGAAAGTAAACAATATCATATGGCGACGTGAAAGATTGGACGGCCTGCAGGCTGTTGGCGGGACATATTCAGTGATAAAAGACAGTCAGGCGGAAACAGGATAGACAAAACCACTTTGAGCAATGGAGGGGGAGTTAAATTTCATGTTGAACATGAAATCACCATTCAGTACGACTATATACTGTAAAGAAAATCCTCATCTCCCATGATGTTTCTGACATTTTCTCGCGCGCTTTCGCACATCCACCATAAACGTTAATCCTCCATAACATGCATCAGAAAATCACCATTGAGTAGACCATTACTGCTTTAATACCCATATATGATTTGTCGAAACTATCAAATCGTATTGTTGTTCATAGTTTATTACACAGGCATAATTCACGCCTGGTCTGCTTTTTAACATCGAACAAAAGACTGTTTAATACGGCACATATACCTGTAAAAATCCTCTCTATAACAAAATGGCCATAATATGCAAGCATCCCCAGGTAGTGCAAATTCATATAGCACTTCCGGTCCGATCTACTTTTGAAATCATCCCCGCCTCAATATCCCTAGTTTGCTTTTCTTGTTTATTAATAGTATACACGAATTTAAAGAAATAATAAAATGATTTTTAAAAAAAAAACACGTTTTCAACAATATTTATAAATTTTAAGGTATAAACAATATGCTAATTTGATTAATTAGTTTATCAATCAACTCTATTTCGAAAAATGATCATACTCAAACTCAGCCATGTTTGTTTTGAGTACAACTCTGAGCTAGCTTCAAAACATACCCGAAAAATCTTGAGCATGTCCTCCATTTGTTCATGATAATGATTTTGTTAAAGTTTATAACCTTCACTGAATACGATTTAGAGCACAATTTGAGTTTGAGTATGAAAACGTGCTCAAAAAGTTTTATAACCTCTAGGTCAGATATGTATGAATCTGAAAGCAGTAGATCTTGCCTAGGCCAAAACAAATATCAGAAAATATTGTGTACGATTACGGGAGAATAGCATTGCGCCCACGGACATAGTGCAAGTCTTATTTCATAGAAATGTACACATCGTGAACAATTTCTCCGAAATTACGATAAGAAAAGATGTCAACAATTATTGTCAACTAGGAACCATTCTGGCCTGGCGGGCTATACATTGACGGTCCACCAACCCGACCAGCTGCAGTAGCAGGAAGGAAGTATTCAACAGGCCACGCTCTCTTCTTTGGAGACATTCCAAACATTGACGAATGTGAACATAGTCATTAAAGTGTCTCTACTTGTTTAAACTACATGTATATACATATAAACATAGAGAAGGTAAACAAACAAACAGAATGGGGAAAACATATACATGTATATACATAATGAAAGAGAAGAAAACATGAAAGATGTAAACAAATACAAGATCTGACAGAAAAGAGCAGTACCGGTAAAAAGAAAAGATGATAATAATTGCATTATTGACAAGTGTATTCAACTGTATATAATTAGCACTTATTAGAACCTTTTAGTATCTATAATATACTTTTGAACAATTTCAAATACTTTAAAACTTAGACATTTTTCACCAAACAAAAGTAAATTCAGTGATAAAGGAACAGCAAGTTGCATTTCATTGATAGATGTCTATAATCTGCAAAGTCAGAACATTTGAATTAAAAATAAATATGAGCATTTTCAGTATAGTGACCACACATATCACAAATAGAATTATCACATAAGAAGTGATCTTTAAGATCTGCATTTAGATTGCTTGCAATGTTTCTAAGTTGATAATGCAAAATATTTCCTTTGCGTAGACGTTCTACAAAACGTGGCGTGTTGTAGTTCTACCATAATCAGGGGCGGATCCAGGAATTCTGGAACACCTCTTTTCATCACATGTTACGCCTCTTGCCTCAACAGATGTTTCTCGTTTTTGAAATAAGAAGTAGATTTTTAAAAACAATTATAATAGCCAATAAAATATTAATGCGTGATTTTGGGAAGGGAAGGAGGGGCTGCAAAAAATTTAATCAAGGAATATATAAACAATTTTCAAGAAAAGCATACCAGTATTTCTACTGAAAAAAATATAATCAACTCGGAATCTCTATACAGTACCCAAACTCTGTCACATAATATCAGTAAGCGGAAAACAGGCTGCAATACTCTCTGAATTATTTTTTGATTTGTTTCTTGTTTGCTACACTTAGTAATGAACTTGAACATTGTTTTAAGTATAGCACTATTAACAAAAAGTTCACACACTGGGCTTATATAACACCACTAAATAGAACGTGTATCACATTCGTGTGTATTACGTCCAACTAACCCAACTCCGTCACCAGGGCCCTTTACAGTATGGCAACATTTCTGTTTGTTCCTGTTTCTCAAACTTCTAATCAGAGTTAGTACTGTCCATATTTTATGTTATTATACTTTCATGTAAAATACTCGAACCTGATTGGTCGAGAAGCATTTGAAAAAACATATTGTTACCCTCTGAGAACAGAAAACACGCGACCCAGGGTGATAGTATCTAGCAACGGGTAACAGTACTTGACAACGGGTGGTATTATAAAAAATTATCACATGCGTCAAATTTATGCGCGTACGGTTCGCCGTAGATTGCTAGACGACGTCGTTTGAGCGTTTGTAATAAACGCGAGTACCCGCATCGAAATACGAAATATTGCACGACAGTGATTGATCAAATGTCAACAGACGTAAGTTTTTCTGCTTTCCAGTTTACATAACATTCAGTATAATAAAACAAATATTGCATGTATTTGAGGGTAACATTGAAATTTTCACCCCTCGAGAAACCATTGTCAACCTCGGCTACGCCTCGGTTGACAATGGTTTTCTCGGGGTGAAAATTTTCAATGTTACCCTCAAATACATGCAATATTTATATAATATTACCTTCCTGTTGTGTTTCATTCATTGTGTTCAACATTGTTGTTATTGATTTTACCATTTTTGTACTATTCTGCTCCATGCAGAGCCTTTAGTGAAATTAAAAAAAAAAGATTTTAAAAAGTATTAAATTGTATTGAATTTTTTTCCTATTGAAATAAAAAAAATCAAAGTTTCAAAGAGAAAACTTTAGACATATTGAGTTTTACCCAGCGTTCTTATTAAAGAGACACTACAGCTCATTTTGCGCAAAAATCATGAAATGACAATTTTCCCAGCGCTTTCTCAATTTTTGTTGCATTGTTGAAAGTATGAACTTTGCGAAAATAACACTTATCTAAAGTTAAAAATTATCGTTTTAACGTAAAAATTAATACTTTTTGATGGCCTATACACAAAATACCGAGTCTCCTCCTTTCAGTCTTCAGACGCATGCGCATAGACAGTAAACAGTGCAGCATGTCGTCCAGAGAGAGAAAGTGTAGTTGATAGATCTAGAATTTTGACAGATTCTGTGAGAAAAGAGGTAAAATTAGAATGAGATAAAACTCATACGTGAAATAAAATTTACCTTGGTATCAGTATGACCGTTGGAAAACAAAGAGCTCGGAGAAACACATGTAACTCAGTGGCGGATCTAGGATTTCCGAAGAGGGGTGTGAAAGTCAAAGATTAGCCAAAGTAATCGGCCATTCTGGTGCAAAATTTGGATTTTCATTCACAATCTGTGGGGTAAAAAGGGAGGGGGATCCTGGCCCCCTAAATCTGCCATTGAGACTAGCTGCGAAGACACCACGTTTAAAAGTAAGTGCTATTTTTATCTGAACACGACACGTGTTAGTTGTAAAAACATCGGTCAGTGGGAACATGGTAGGTTTCTGTTGAAATAATGATTTATAATTACTTATTATAAGGAGCAGGGAATAATTTCATACTTGAAAGTTGAGTGTGGACCCCCTTGAAGGGGAATTTAAATAATTTCCTACAGAACACCTTTGCTGTCATTCAAAACCACGTGATGTAAATAAGCATTCAAAAGTCCGAGTCAGCATGAAGAAACCTTTGAATTCCGAACGATCTTCAAAGCGCAGTTGAGAGTAAATTGATGCATCCCAATTGTTCAAAATTGTCAGTATCGATATGAAATTTAGCATTTTATCAATACATGGTTTTAAAAAGACTTTATTAAAATGTGGAAAATGAGCTGTAGTGTCTCTTTAATAGCAGCCGCTGTGGAAAAAGTCAGGTCGGAATTTTAGGGATGTATTGCGTTTTTAATCACATGCATTTGTTGATGCATTGAAAATAATTTGTTAATTGATTAGAGCCTACATGTTTGCATAGTTTTACATGTAACTATTAGACGTGTCGTCGACACCCCAGTGCAAATATTGTCACGCTGTGTTGTTATAAAGATACAACTGCATGTCTAAGTCCATATAATATATATGTACTTCAATAAATAAAACAAAGAAAATATGAAAATGGAGTAAAGATAAAAATGTAGCAGTGAAATTAGTAACATCTAGAATGTCGTGGTCACATTATTATAGAGAGTTGTCATACAGTTTATCCAGCAAGTGGAACGACGGAGTTTTATAATATAAAAAGATATAAGTGAATGAAGAGGGAAACCTGTGTAACTCTACTCAAGCGACATGTACAGGAAACGAAACCGGATTCCAAATTTCGCACTATTTTAGATTTAGTAATAGTGTGATAACAATGCTCAAAATGTCGACAACTTTGATATAAATACAAATATAAAAATCTACCACCAATAACACTTTTCGCATTACGTAGTATAGCGACAAATAATTGTATTAACGACATGTAAATAATGTAACGGAAGTGTCTTGTTGATAGGTTTCGGTTGTTATTTGAGCTACAGCCAATAAGGTTTCAGTATTTGGCAAACGTGTTCGATTATGGAAGGGTTATTATCGAGTGTTCACATGGTATCACACCGGTAATTGTCCAATCAAAATGAACTTAGTCAATTGTAGTTCCATATATTTAAAGAAATATTTTCCTCCTTGCGCGATTTTTCTCATTTCCTCTTCTTCTTTTCTATTAATTTTTGCACCCCTGATTAGGAAATTTTGTGTAATTTGTAGAAATAACCAAGTGTATACAAAGGAACTATTTACTGTTGGTAGCTGAGGCTACTTCCTGAGGTGCACTCCGGCTGTTTACACACATGTGAAAATCACGTGGATTTGAGGGTAGTCTTGTTTGCGGGTAATTTATTTTCGAAAATGCCGAGTAGGGTGTTGTTTTTCTGGTGTCGGCAGACGAGATAGGTAACATAGAACGTGTCTGACTGTGTTATTCGGCATCAATTTTGTAAACTGATTTTTAATGATTTTTTCCCCCTCTATAGTAATATATAGTGAAAATAATTACCGGTGTGATACCTTGAACCTTCTAGTGCACACTCTCACGAGCAAGTCGAGTTTTCTATTAATATTTTCATTAAGTTTATTTCTTCATTGTAACATCCATGAAAATGGTATTCATATTTAATACATACAAGAGTGAGG
Organism: Ostrea edulis; assembly: GCF_947568905.1. Classification (NCBI taxonomy): domain Eukaryota; kingdom Metazoa; phylum Mollusca; class Bivalvia; order Ostreida; family Ostreidae; genus Ostrea; species Ostrea edulis. The sequence continues at coordinate 54,013,217 of NC_079168.1, read as the reverse complement.
TTCCGCCACTCAATTTTGTGCTTACTCCGCAATATTACCGCGGATAAACTGGTTTCCATAGGGTTTTCAAACATTTGTTTTTTTATCTGTGGTTTTTCCTCGTCGGCGGAGGAGGCTTATATTTATTTGGTATGAATACGCAATGTTATATCAGTACTGCTTTGTTTGCATGTTTATTTGTGAGAAAATAAACCTGGCGTCAACCGACATGGTGCGCTGTAATGCAATTTGTTTTTCTATTATACAATGTAATTGTTACATATAGGTACAAAGTGTAGTGGAGTGTGGACATTATATTTTCCGCAGTACGGAGATTAGTGGAAAATAATTGTCTTTTAGATTTGGAAATAAATGGTATGGTGGGTTGTATTTATGTTACACGTGGTGACTAGTTGGTTTTCAAGGGTGCTCGTTTGGCACAAGCTATCAGTTCTAGCCTATCTTTTCACAACGAAACGCATTTTTTCTTTATAATTTGAAATGTATAATACATTTTCACATATTTTTATGTTATTTTTCATACTTAATACTTCAAGGCAAAATCCCTGCATTATCCTGGAGACGGTGCACATTTGTGATTTTGACAGGGTATGGGACACCTTTTCCCCGAATTTGTTATGCATAAGAAAGTTTGCTTTTTTTACTTATTTTTTTCCTGGCCGTCACGTCGTTAATGAAAGGATACTAATTTTGTTTTTGTTATCAATAAAAAAAATATTGTTACATTAGTTTTCATACAGTACGTGTATATCATATACTGTCCTCGTTATAATTTTCATTGTTGCGTACATGTATTTCCTGTCAGTATCATAAACTCTAGGCTTCTCTATACGCTTCCTGCGATATGAGAATTGGTGCAATATGTCAATGGTTGGAAGTTTCTGTAACTTCTGCAGGGATGCTGAATTAACACAATAAGGAAGTGCATTTTCATAGTCAAGACCGGATGTAATCAGTGATCAAACAAGTGTCCTGCACGCATCCCCCGTTATAAGAGATCTAATTCTACCGATATTATGAAGTTGGTAATAATATGATTTGGTCAATGTAATTATTTGACACTCCATGCTAAGTGTGATGTTGAAAAACATCCCAAGGTTTATGACACATGAAGCACTATTGATGACAGATCCACCGAAAGTCAGTTGATATCCTGAGAATTCACAAGCCTTACATTTTGGGGCAAAGAGGATAAGTTTTGTTTTTTCTGATTTAGCTTGAGTATGTTGTTTTGCATGCAGTTGTCAATGAAAGGTGAATATAAAGAGCAGTGATCAATCTTATAATATCAGAAAGTCTGTCTGCAATGCCGTCCCAGCTGTAGTTCGGATTTATAATCAGGTATACCCTGGTGTTGTCCGCGTAGCAATGATAACACGTTATGCCTCCGACAAATTCTTTGATTGGTTTGGAGAACATGCAATATAGACAAGGCCCCAATACAGAACTCAGATGAATACCATAGTGGAGTAGAAACTCTGGACAATGTAGATCCAACAGCAATTTGTTGATTTCGATCAGAGAGATAAGACCTTATCCATGACAGATCCGATCACGTTATACCAAAAACATACTCCATACGCATATTCTTGTTAGAATATTATGGTCGATGACGTAGGATGCGGCTGAAAGATCAAGCTTCACGAGTGCAACACATGAATTCCTATCCAATGTAGAGGTAATATTATGGTGAACCCTTAATTAATTAAGCCGTTTCTGTGGAGTAACTATTACGGTAGGCAGATTGCACCTGGTCATTAAGCTCGTAAGCATTTAGATGTTTTTTCAAGTTGAGATGCTACTGCTTTGTCCAATAATTTAGATAGGAAAGATAAGTTTGATACTGGTATATACTTTCTGAAAATCCATCCTTGTCAAGTCCTTGGCGCTTAAGGTAAGCTTATACCTTTATGACACTAGGTCACAAGATGGCGATTTAAATGTTTTGTGAAATTATTTGTATCGATCGATTTGTTTGTCTATCAATGTAGCTCAGTGGTTAAAGCATTGGTGGTGAACCAGAGATCTCGAGTTCAAATCCGCCCGACTCTTTTGTTCACATGTGTTGAAATAAATTTTTGAAAATCATGTTTTTATCCAAATTTGCATATTTTCTGCCTTTTTGACATGTATACTTATTATATACATGTATCATAATATCTTTTACGATTAAATCAATTCGTACTGATTTGAGAAACCATTTCAAGGCGTGGTGAGCCACCTTAATTAATGGTCGTACTATATCTTTCTGAAATCCAATGGCACGTTCGATTCCAAGAAAGAAATCTTAATAATTTCAGTAATGATTGACAAAACACACTCCAAACATTGTTTCAGAACTTTCGTGGGTATTGGGTCTAATTCGCAGGACTGTTGGCGCACCACTGATGCGTGTAATAGCACGTACCTCAGAAAGCGACACTGGCGGCTCAAACACTACCAAAGGAATACATGTACCATCAAACTTGATGTCAGCTTGAAGAACATCTTCCTTATAAAGGGAAGTTCTTGAAAAACATAGACTATTTCTAATTTTCTGAATTTTTTTCAATAACGTATTCGCCAAATTTGGATTCAAGATCGATTTCGTTATTGTGCATGCAAAACTGACACATTTGTACATGTATATTCCATGAGATTCGTGATCTAAATGAACGTTTAAAAAATATTTGCAGTTTTTGGAAATTTCAGTGCTTTCTATTGGTAAATTGTATTCATAGATGTATAAAATTTTCAGTGGCATTCTTATCACGGAAGATTACTTGACTACAGTTGCCTCCCCTCTCTAAATCCATTAAAGAAGAGATGCTTGGGGTTTTTAAAGCAATACTAGCTGTCATTTGTGTGTCGAGAATTTGTGTTACAAAATTGTGATTTACTATTTCAATGACAGGAAAGAAATAAGGGTTATAAACTTTTGTTATCAATATTTGTGTTAGAAATCCTATCCAATGGCTCTGAACGAGGGGAAATCACATTGTTGTCTTCCTGTACAAAAATGATTTCTATATAATGCCATATATTCAATACAGCCTCAATCTTTATTTTGATGAAATCTTAAACTTGGTTAAAGTTACATACAAAACTATCATAATAGCATATTTCTACAATTTTTTTTTTATAGATTTAAAGCTGATATTTCTTTAACATTACATGTATATGATTGTAAAAATGTAAAATGTAATTCTAAGTCGATTAAAAATACCAAATTCGTTGTGCCACCTTTGATGATGTTTTCGGGAATCGACACCCGCGGCTTCATTTATAATTCAATCACTGAATCAAAAACCCACTAAAAGCACAGTAATAACCAGCATCAAGTTTAGAAGCACTGTCAGCTCTGACAAACACAACATCAGACATATCTAAGTGAGCGGTAACTGTCACAGACGAAGAATAATAGTCCTTAACAATGTAAATACTGCCTAAAAGTTGATTTCCATTTCTCAATACTGCAAAGTAAGAATTACTTCCGCCTGGCCCGGTTAACAAAGAAACAGCAAACTGGTATACACCACTTACAGGAGCTGTGAAATGCCCGTATGTTTCATGGTAAGCGTTTCCGAGATTTAAAAGTACATTATCAAATATAACGGTCTGTTGATTTGATAGTACCATATTGCTGGATAGTCTAGCCGTGAAAGCGATGGGTACAGGATCTGGATTTAAAATGATATCATTATTGTATGCATTTACAGTTAAACTCGCTTAGTACAAAACATTATACACATTCTACTTTACTTTAATTTGTATCGTCTTTCTCCCTTTTTTTTTTTACTATCATTATATTATTGTATTTACATCTGCTAGACTGTGTAAGAATTGGTCGTTTATTTTCAGCTTTGTAATTATTAAGCATGTTCAATATTGTTAAAATGCTATAAGATGTATGTCTTTCGCAATATAAAATTATATAACACTTCACTTCCGTCACACTTTGGGGTTAGCTCAGTTTCAAAGAAACTATACAAAATATTTTTATCGCAAACCTTATATACTAATATCGCATATTGAAAAGTGCAAGATCTACATTTGTCACACACTACAGAGTGGAGCAAAGTAAAGCACACGTTAACAATAGATGGAGCAGAGATTTATATTTTCTACAAAATATAATTTATTTTAGTAAATGAAATTTGATTAATTGTTTTATTCAATATTTCAAGTAAATCAAACTTACCTTTAGAACTGGCGGTTAATGTCGCTTTAAGGCTGGCAGATTCTTTCTTAAGTCGATCAATTTCGATTACATTGTGTTGAAGACTGGCATTAAGTTGCTGGACAAGTTGTTTCAGGTGTTCGACTTCATTCCCGTGATTTGTTAGATTTAAACAAAAACTCTCCTTTACACAGAAAAGCAAAACGAAAAAGCATGACACAAACATGTTCCCTATCGTACTTCTAATAATTTTACTCTCTCTCTTCCTTATGACGTTCAAGTTTGAAATGGGGCAAATGAAATATGTAAAATTGGGTTATCGGGAACTCACAAAACAAGAAAAAAAGTAAGGGTTTGGTGTAGAAATATAATTCAATCTAACCTAGCAGATAAAGATTAAGGTTGGATAATTCCTGTAAAACAACTGCACTACCCAGATACCTAGGTATTAACCTTGACTGAGGCTACGTTTACTGCAAAGAAACATTAACAGTGTGTCCCCCCACGTTGCTGCGATAGGGGTACTGTTCTTAAAAAGGTTCATAAGCCTAATATCTGAAGATTGATAAAATATTCAGACATGTAAAGGTCTGAACTAAACATGTAACTTATGTAATACAAACACCTAGCTACTGAAGGAAACTTGAAATTAGAGACAAATTTCATCAAAATGTTAAAGTAGCTGATTTCCTTAAGTGTTACCTCCTAAGATTGGTGACATATTGAGATATCAAACCACACAGTCGTGAGCACAACTCTGGATTATATTTTATATGAATGCAAACACTTATCTACTACGACTTTTAAAGGGAATTTGAACGCATAATACATGATATGTATCTGAAACGTGATGGCATATTGAGATTTCTTGGTGTATCTAATCCTGAATTACGTGTATTTCGTTAATGTAAATACAAATCTCTTTAATTCTATAAGAATATATGCATAAGTTAATGGTTTTGTCCATAACAACATATAAGTCTATTTTCTGATTTAAAATTCACTGAAATAAATATTCTATAGAGTTTTACACTCCGCTTGAAAGTTTATTCGTGTTTTGCACTGCAAAGGTGAAATGGATGAAACAATCAAGCATAATGTTTGGAATTCTAAATCATATTCTGGTATGAAAATCACTCCTTCCCGTCTAAATACGTGTACATTATGTGAACCAGTAACCGGCTATCGGCAGTATATAACCCTTATTTCCTGTAGTATCTGGCTATTTTTTCTCAGTTCGTGCTGATTACTAGTAGCTAGCTACCACTACCAGTAGCTGACTTTTTCAGTTTCAAGTAGATGTCTACTAGTAACCAACTTTTCTATATTTAAGTACCCAGTTACTTGTAGCTGGAAAACAGTAGAGCTAGCTTTACCGATCATGAAATGTGAGCCATTTTATGCTTAGAGAGGCGGATCAAGTAATTATCATCAAGTGAAAATGTTATTTAAAATGATACAAGAGCAAAGTTTGCAAATACTTGATGTACCATTATTTTGCATACGATATTGTTCTTTACGTTACATGTATTATTTGAATATCATACATATACATATATTTATTGAATTTTTACCTCAGTATACGTCTAACAAAGATATCCTATTGTGCACTTTTAATTCGCCAGATTTTCTATTTCATAGTACTTAGAATTGGAACTCCATAGTGTTGCAATGTAAATTTTTTTTAAAAAAAGGTAGTGCCGTCAGTCAAATATCATATTAGGTAATTTAAATTTTAAATTATTTTTCAATGTGCTCAGCTAAGCAAATTGCGTATTACAAGTAAAATTCAATTATAACCAAATCAAAGAGCACCTTTTGACGACAGGCATTTTTGAGAGCGCTCATGCAACACGAAAGTTAATTTACACAGCAATATCTCACAGACTACATCATTGAAGATGTCTGTCACGTAACAATAGGACAGGCAGTCACTCTTGTTTTTTAATTGTGTAATTTTAACTTTCTAATGAGTCTATTTCTTATGGTTTTTTTCTCTGATTTTTACTTTTTACCTGTATTTTTTTTAAAATAGTGTTTGTAAATTATTCTTCCTAATTCGAACTTTCGAATTATATTTTTCACGATTACCACTTCTAAATATCTTATTGTGAAAGGTGACAATAACGAACAGTGATCGACCTCATAACTCCTATAAGGAATACAAAATAGAGAGTTGGGCAAACACGGACCCCTGGATATACCTGAGGTGGGATCAGGTGCCTAGGAGGAGTACGCATCCCCTGTTGACAAGTCACACCCATCGTGAGTCTGTATCTTCATCAGGTAAACGGGGTTAATCAGAGTGCCAAGAACAGCCTAACAATCGGTATGAAACACGTCATACAGCATTTGACCCAATGAAAGGTTGTATTGACGAACTAGATTGTTATAACGACCATAGAATTTGCAAAATACTGACTTCAATCGAGACTGTTGAAACCCCTTTATCATGAACGTGTTTGTCAGTAGCTTTCTTCGATTTAAAAACTGACCATACACAGAACAAGCTCTTGCTTAACGAATCAGTTGAGAGATATAAACACCATATGTAGGTGATAATGGAATATTGCTATATAAATATGGGAAATTGACGACGGAGAAGATGAAATCATTCCGTTTGTCATAAAGTTGAGTTATTAGTTTGCCGTTAATATCTACTTCCAATAAAAGTATAAAGCATAAGTGGACGACTCTGTGGTGTTTTTTTTTTATTTCGAGTTCACAGGGATATGTCTTATCGACATATGAATGAAAATTATTAGTGTTTATAGCTAAAACGTCACCGATATACATGTATCTAAATGTCGAATTGAAGTCCACAGCAAAAAAGGTTTTCTTCTCACGTAGAAGTTTTTGAATAAATGAATAAAAAAAGACAATGTTTTTTAAAAGCTTTGCTAGCTGGAACCAAAACATATTCCTCATGTAACCTATCTAATTTTTGGATCACTTCTGATTTACTAAACACAGATGATACGTACTTTCGTTTTGATGTGTCTAATTTGGGATTTTGATCTTCCTCTTCTAGTTTTAATCCATTCTGACAAGGTATCGAGTTATTTTTTTCTTCTTCATATTTAGCCCTTCGTCTGGCATAATCTTCGACAGAATTCATATCAGAGATGAGGTTCTGTCGCCAATTGAATGACCGTGGTTCTCTGTCTAATTCTAAAAATAAAATTCTATTTGTAGATCTATTGATTGATGTTTTCCGCCACACTCAACAATTTTTCAGTTATCTGGTGGCACCCAGTTTTTATTGGTGGAAGAGAAAACCCAGGTACAATGTACCTGGGAAGAGACCACCAACCTTCCGAAAGTAAACATGTATTTCTAATTGTTGTGATAGAATTCTATTTACAGATTGTTATTCTAACTTGTTACTCACAGTTTCTCATCTTTATTTGATTTGGTGTTGCATGCATCTATTCTAAGCAGACTTTCTATAGAATAGTCGTATAATAATCTACTTCAGTCTTATGTTCTTCGATGAGATGTCTTTTTATGGTTATTACTACGGACACAAGTTCTTAAACTTCAATGGAAATATGCCATGTTTTTTCTATGAATGTGTGCATGTTTTAGAGTTTGTTGTTTACTTCTCTAGGCCACAATATTGTGGTTTCGAGTTGATGCGCTAATTAGAGAAATATTCATTTAATTTTATTCATAATTCTGACCATTGTCTGAATTATGAACAATTAATTTCGTATAATATACTAGGGATTTCTTTGTCTCTTTCTGAACAACGTTTTTATTTATATAACACAATTGTCGTATTTTATTCTGATAATGGATGGCTGTGTTTTATTGACAACGCTATCGTGACCCTGCATTACCTGTCAGAATAATTTACACTATAACTGGTATAAAATACTTGTACAAAAAATTCACCGAATCAGATTGCATATTTATAGTCACTAAACATGGCTCAGACCTCCTCCTCCTCCCCGATGTTTTAACCCACTTAAACATCTGAATAACGAAGTAAAGACGGAACAAAGTTGGTTAAAGAGGTTCGCACCTGACATTTGGAGTAATGTCAATTTTTTTGGAAGTGTATTTTTGATTTCCACATTGAACGAGAATTAGAAAATGAAAAAGAAAAACTGGGGTCGCAATGCTTGTTATCAAGCTACAGTGGTCTAAACATGATCTTTTTGCACTTAAAATTTATTCAATTAAACTGATTTTTCTGTTAGTGTCAACACAACATAAGCAACACAAATCAATCATTACATTAAATAGATACATAATAATGTCCTCAAACACTACAGATGAAAAAAGATATTAATACTAGAAATAGAAATAAATAATGATTTTTTTGCACTTGATATACGAAAAAATTCATGATATCAAAATTGAGAGTTTAAAAGGACATATTAGGAGTAATGTCAGTTTCTAAAATTTTACATAATTTTCAAGGTCTGATCTTCCAATTTAAAATGGAACTAAAAAAAAGTGGGGGATGGAGATCAAATTTTTGAATTATTGGCGAAAATACTGGATTTATATACAAAATTTCGAGTAAATTAATTAAAACTTTTTAAAGAATTGGTGTTCTGTTTGGGAAAATATATCAACCAAGTTAATTAATTACATGTACAACATTTGAACTAATTCTTAGTTTCAACTACCTGTATCATAAATTATAAAACTGAAATATATGTATAGTCCTGAGTATAAAAATAGACGATACATTGGATGAAACAGAAACTGTAATATCATGCAGAATTAGAACTGTAACGTGCGAGACCCGAGCGATCTCCTTGGGATCGTACTTGGTTTGCCCAAGTCTTATAAGGATAATAACGAATGCAAAATATACAGATAATGGACACTTGTCTAGTGTAAAACAAATTCTAATATACAGATATGCTTGTGTCACTTGCCTAGTGCTATAATTAACAAAGAGAAATCACTTATGCCTATTTTAATCAAGGTGCTGCCTCTTGGCTACCCACACCACTTGGCAGCTTGCCACTTGGCTTACTCACACCACTTGGCAGCTTGCCACTTGGTCACCCGCACTTGCCACTTGGTCACCCGCACTTGCCACTTGGCTTATGCAAACAATGTATGGCCACACGACCCGTAGTCAACTTGGCTCTCTGTGATCACTTGGTCACTTGCCACTTGTCAAACAGTAGTATACCTATGATAACTACTTACAATAGTTCTGACTCTCACGACTATGGTCTCTAGTTTGTAATTAAGCCTGACAACAATTCGTCGTCATGCAAGTTGAACACATCAATTCACACTCGCACCCCGGCCTTTTTCCAATATAAATAATCTTTACGTCAATAAGCATAATTTTCTATAGGCAAGAATCCGATTTTTGAGCTTACTTTGCTCATCTGAACCAAACATTCATTTTCATCTTATTTATATACATACAACACTCATTCTTGTAATTTCTTTTAATCAATTAACACGTTAATTAAATTATATACAATGATTTCTTGATTTACAAAATACTGCAAAGGGGAATAACTCTCAACCGCTTCAGAACGTTTTGATTAATGAATCCTTCCGCCACAAAATAAATTCCCTGTCAAACCCTTTCAAAATTTGAATTTGACACAAAAATTTTCAACTGGATAGGGTTCAGCAATAGATGTGTAATATATTTGCACCAATGGGATCAGTATTGAACCAGTGAATACTTAGTTGTAGCATCCTGCGCAATTGTACTCAGGAGCTAACTTCATTAAATAAAAATTATTTATAGATACCTGATAGGGCGGTGCTCAGTCTGACATATTGGAATCACTTATTAATTCAATAAATGACAGGCAATCAAAACAAACATTTAGAAACACATAAAACCCTCATTACAAAACAAGCAAATGTAAAACATTACTTAACCTACAAAACATAAATAAAAAATTCACCTTTTAAACGTTCAGACGTTTAAAGTAACATAAATATGTAATGAGCCAAAAGTAGTACCAAATGCGTGATTCCTATGTATATCTGATACTAAACTTAACTGTTTGTTCTTCGGACAACTTGTTTCACTTATGTCCACCAAATTATCCCTACGTGTTTTGTGGGCGACACAAAAACTAGTGTGTACTAAGAAACGAGGCTGTCGTCTCTTTTGATATCAATACTATTGGTACATATTAAATACTATTAATACCAAAGTTATATTTCTTACAGTTACAAAGTTCAAGGATGTGACGGACGATATTTAAATCAAAGTAAACAGAATGTCAATATCAAAGAGGGAAAAGATTTCCAAAATAATTAATATTGCCAAAATGAAGTAGAAAAATACTTTCTGCAAATTCCAAATAGCTACACTTCTGAAGCCATTTTATATTATAGGTACCTCACTCCAAATCTTGTTTTGTAGCCGACAAACGTGCACTGAGCTAGTTTCTTACGATTTTATATGAAGGCCAGGGCAAGAAATGGGGTCGAGTAATTTCGTCAATGTACCGAATCCGTCTTTGACTGCTAAGGAATTATTTCATGTGCAGTTATGCCTCCCAAAGACCATTCCACCAAAAGACTGTCATTGTACATCACCAGCGTCTACGGAGCGTTCTCCAACTCTGCAGGACACCCACTGCTGTTTAAGGCCCTGTCAACTCTGCAGGACACCCACTGCTGTTTAAGGCCCTGTCAACTCTGCAGGACACCCACTGCTGTTTAAGGCCCTGTCAACTTTGCAGGACACCCACTGCTGTTTAAGGCCCTGTCACACTATAGCGTTTTGTTAGACGTTTGGTTACGTTTTGAAAAATTGGAGAAAAGTCGACATTCTTCAAATTGAGATTCTAGGTCAACGTTGTTTTAACGTTTTTGTAACGCTTGGGTAACGCTCAGCCAACAACCCATGCCAAAATAAATAAAGCGAAAGGTAAACATGTTTTTTGATATCACAGAAACAATAAGACATTTATTAATGTTTTATACAAATAACTACTTTGAAATGACACACACAATATTACATTTATTATTACTGTTATCTACAAATAGGTAATTGTAAATTACACATACAATATTTCAGTTTCTAAAAATTTTGTCTACCAAAAAGTGAAGTCTATAATAAATTCATTCTGCACTGCAACACTAGGGTCCAGGTCTACACCATCCTGTCCTACCAGTCCAATGCCCCAGCTGAGGAGTTTACCCAGTGCTTGATAAGGTTCCTCTGCTTCTTGGCTTCCTTGGTCACAGTGTTGGGGCCTGCAACAACCTGTGTGTCTTCCAGATTCAAGCCATCTCTCCAGGCACCAGGCACAAAGTCTTCTTCTGGACCTTCTGGCTGGTCCAGCTGTTGGTTCTGCAGCGTTGGATACCTGACCCTCATCAGGTTGTGAAGGACCAAACAGGTCTTCACTATCAGCCTCACAGTCTCTGGCTTGTGCTGCATAGTGCCCAGCATCACCTGGAACCTGTTGCCAAGGATCCCAAAGGCGTTCTCCACGACCCTCTTGGCTCTCGATAACCTCTAGTTGAATATGCGCTCCTCCTGTGATAGACCACGGAGACTGTAGGGATTCATCATGTAGGCTCTCAGGGCAAAGGCGTCATCTCCAATGAAGAAGTATGGAACATCTGTAGTGTCTTGTGGGAGAGGTGTAGGCTGTGGAAACCAAAGCAGGTCTTCTTCAGCTCCATGTTTCAGCTCACTAGAGTTGTAGATCTGGGAATCGGATGCTGATCCCAGGCCTCCCAAGATATGCCCACAGGAACTTGTAGTAAGCATCTACAACGTCCAGCAACACGATGGAATAGAACCCTTTGTAGTTTTAGTACAAGGAGCCACTGTGTGCAGGGCACTTAATGGCCACATGCTTACCATCTAGTGCTCCAAAGACATAGGGGAAGTTCCACCTCTGTCTCAGCTCATCAAACATCTCTGGTGGCATTCGGATGAAGTTGTGGAAAGAGGCTTGGTCTTCAGCTCTGAGTTCAGCCATCAGCTTGTCATAAACACCAAACTGGGGTCGCCTTCCTATTCAGGGTCTCACCCAGCTCTTTCTCCCTCTCCTCTTCCTTTTCTTCTTGGACTCTGCCTTGGACATCTTGACCTGGTGCAATGCCAACTGCAGGAGGTTGTTGTGATGCATGAGAGCAGCAACAGCATACTGGTGTTTATCTTGGTCTGTCATTCTTCTGAGGTCTTCACTCTGTGAAAGTTCCAACAGAGCCTCTGCAAGCCCTTTATATATGGCAAGTGGCTGCCAAACCCTTCTGAACGCTACCAGTAGGTTACAGTCGCGTTACACAGATGCTGCAAAATCTAGGATCGCTGACAGACGTTAGGAAGACGTTGAAAGAGCGTTAAGAACGATCGGCGAACGCTCTCGAACGCTGCGAAACGTTGGCGACACGCTGGACAGACGTTCGATGGACGTTACACAGGCGTTACGCAAACGTTACCCAAGCGCTTGCTACGCGCTGGACACTCAACCCTGATGTGCGGCGTCCACCTAGCGTCCAGGGAACGTCCTGACTTTTGAGTAACATTCGAGTAACGCCCACCAACTTTCGTGTAATGTTCCTCTTACGTGTAAGTAGGGTTTTGATAGAACGTCGTTGATTTTTGTGCACACCCAAAATTATTTTTCACCCTCAGCGTTTGTCGACGTCCCTCGACGTTCCCCAACGTTTGCCGACGCTCGTCTAACTTTCTTGTAACTTGTTTCTAAAGTTCTCGACGTTCCTCTGCGTTTCGCAACACGTTACTCGAACGCTGGTGAGAGCGTCATAATGTGACAGGGCCTTTAGATAAAAATGAGATTAATCAGTGAATGAAATATGTGTCCAACGCGCAAATGATGTCTCTGCAGCAGTACAGGGCGGATCGCTGGGGCATGGGCAGTACGGGGCGGATCGCTGGGGTCTGGCGGGAAGATGTTATGTTTCCGCAGTCTGTTACGAACTATTCTTGAACTTATTTTCAGACCCAGAATTGTTCTAGTTGTATAACTTGAAGATTAAGATTGATTACGTAGATTAGCAAGCTGAATAAAATTATTTTACTGCATTATTTTAATGCCTCCAGGCTTGAAAAAATTTCGACTTTGAACTGACCTTGATGTAAAATAACAACAATAGACTCAACCAAACAGGAACTCAATCTATTTTGGGGATGGGGTGGGTTATTTGTTGGGGATGGGGTAGGTTGTTTGTTGGGGATGGGGTAGGTTGTTTGTTGGGGATGGGTCGGGTTATTTGTTGGGGATGGGGTGGGTTATTTGTTGGGGATGGGGTGGGTTATTTGTTGGGGATGGGGTGGGTTATTTGTTGTGGATGGGGTGGGTTATTTGTTGGGGATGGGGTGGGTTGTTATTTGTTGGGGATGGGGTGGGTTATTTGTTGGGGATGGGGTGGGTTGTTATTTGTTGGGGATGGGGTGGGTTATTTGTTGGGGATGGGGTAGGTTGTTTGTTGGGGATGGGGTAGGTTGTTTGTTGGGGATGGGTCGGGTTATTTGTTGGGGATGGGGTGGGTTGTTATTTGTTGGGGATGGGGTGGGTTGTTTGTTGGGGATGGGTCGGGTTGTTATTTTTTGGGGATGGGGTAGGTTGTTTGTTGGGGATGGGTCGGGTTGTTATTTTTGGGGGATGGGATGGGTTGTTTTAAGTCGGGAGGATGTGCATGTTATCAAACATGAGTGAAAAATTCTCGAGAGCGACGTTAAAAGATATACAATCAAATATTTATACATGCAAAGTATCACACCTCATCTCGTCTATTGATCACTAGAAAATGCGTTCTGCTTCAGCATCATATGTAATAAGGGATTGTATAATATCCTAACTTCATTGGGATGTGACATACAGTTGGCAAGCGATCAACTGTGCTATTATAACTTCTGAAATTATTGAAAATATTCAAAAGACTAGAAAGTTTTCATGTATATGCGCAGATGTTTTATCAGCTCCAAAAATACAAAGGTGGTACTATGAGAGGTTATTAACTAAACAAGCATTCTGTAAGTATTACGTACCAATACATGTTCCCTATCGGTCCCAAGTCAAGTCGTCTGCGTAATAGTCTGCGTGAATAATCATACGTCAACAATTATTTATGTACAAGAATAACCAGATCTATACAGTGAAAGCCATATATGACAGATTCAAATTCCATATTGTCAAAAGTAGTAAACAAGAGTACCGTAAACGGCACATGTACATCATACGCCCGTCGAACAGGGATGACAGAATTTCAGTGCAATATCTGTGTCCATAATGAGACTATTTCACCTACTTTAAGCCCTAAAGTAGGTCACGGTGCACCAATCCAGCAGAATTGCAAGCTGAATTTGTATTTCTCCGAGAGGAAGCTTGTGACTAAATTTCAGAGAAAAATATCTGTATCCGTAACGAAAAAATGTAAGGAAAACTGTTTGACCTACTTTTAGCCCTAAAGTACGTCATGGTTCACCAATCCAACTGAAATTACATGTACACTTCTTGAGAGAAAAATTGTGACCAAATTTCAACGCTGTACATATATTCGTTACAGAAAAAATCCGGAAAACATTACTTCGGACGGAAACGTGGACAAACCAATCCAGCTGAAAAACAAACTGAACTTGTATTCCTCCGAGAGGAATTTCAGGGCAATATCTATATCCGTAACAAAAAAGTCCGGAAAACTGTTTGATATACTTTTAGCCCTAAAGTAGGTCATAGTACACCAATCCAGCTGAAATACAAATACACTTTTACGCTTCCTGAGGGAGAAATTGTGAACAATTTCAACGCTGTGCATATTACATCTGTTACAGAAAAAAAGTCCGGAAAAGATTACCTCGGACGGACAGACAGACGAACTGACGGACGGAGTGCAAACCTATAGTCCTCTTCCAATCTAATTAAAATGAAATCCTTTTATCCGCTCACGTATATCGCTATCGCTACACAAGCGATAAACGTCAGCGGATCAAAGGATCTAATTTTAATTAGATTGGTCCTCTTCGGAACTAATAAAACGCAAAGAAAATTTTCAAGATGTATAAAGGGTAAGGCAAACATTGATCAGCATATTTAAAATTCACAAGAAAACTCCATTAATCTCCTGTTTAACGTAATGAGTGTAGAATCTATTTTGCGTTGCTTTTCACTCTCTGATTAAAAAACATCATGCATTGCTAATCAACTTTAAAACTGTCACGTATAATATACTTGTAGATGTCCTTGTGATAAGCACCTTTCTGTGAAACTATTAATCTTATACCGTTATACACAATGAAATTTGTGACAATCAATTTGCATTGGATTAAAATCCTCTACATCATGTAATTTGTAGGAAAATAATAAAAGAGTCTCTATAAAAATAGATCTCTCAACAAAGGTACGCATTACATTGTAGTTAATTTTTTTAAAAGGTTTATCTGAAATATATATATATATATATATATATATATATATATATATATATATATATATATATACATAGTGTATATTCTATATTCTATTTGTCAATTTATGATAAACCTGTATCACTGGATATTTGCAACAAATAATAACGGATTGGGTTCTTAATTAAGAACCGGAGGCGTAATTTTGAAACGTATATTTTGACAATTTAGTAATAAATTACCAAAAAATGCCACTTTTAATTAAATTTTTCTAGTCTGAAAAATGACTTTCTTTTCTTGCCTTAGAAATGGTGTACATCGCGTGGCATGTGACATTTGCCGGTGTATTGTACTCAGATGACCTATTGCTTTTGGCGTCAGTCGTGTGTTAATTTTAAAAGAACTACTCTTCCAGTTCTTTTCACATTTGGTACCAGGCATTTTTGGGACAAAAGGGACACAAATAATTATTGTAGATTTTAGGTCTTCTGCATCCCGAGACAACAACTCCCAAAAATTGACCATTTTTCAAAATTCTTTGATCTCTATATCCGCACATGTGTAAAAAAAAAACAAAAAAAAAAAAACAACACCACAACACAAAACAACTTGTAGAATTAGTATGTGTAAAAAATTTCAAAGAGTTGTGTAATTTGGGGAAATGTCTTTACTGTAAAACTATTCTTATATAGGATTCTCTGTCTATATAATCATTAATGTTTTAAAAGTACCATGCCATACCATTGTTTACCTGTACTTTAATTGTATACATGTACATGTTTGTCATAAGACGTACGCCCTGAGCACTAAGAATAACAAAAAGTGTAGAAGAAAAACTAATTGCACAGTCATATAGAGCAGGGAGGCCTTTACCAAAATTGTAAATTTCATGACCCCCTAGGTCCAGGACGGGGCCAAACTTGTCATGTTTATAATGTGTAAAACACTTAAATGAAATCTTTAACGCTATTGATACTAAATGAAATCTTTAACGCTATTGATACTAAATGAAATCTTAAACGCTATTGATACTAAATGAAATCTTTAACGCTATTGATACTAAATTGAATCTTTTTTGAAAGTTTAGAAGGAGCAACCGGCGAGATTATCTCGTTACTGTGCAAAAATAAACTCGTACCCGGCGAGATTATCTCGTCACTGTGCAAAAATAAACTCGTAAACGGCGAGATTATCTCGTCACTGTGCAAAAATAAACTCGTACCCGGCGAGATTATCTCGTTACTGTGCAAAAATAAACTCGAGCATGTACCCGGTAAAACTATCTCGTTACTGTGCAAAAATAAACGCGTATCCGGCGAAATTATATCTTTACAGTGCAAAAATAAACTCGTTCCCGGCGAGATTATATCGTTACTGTGCACTAAGAATAAATAAATAAAATAATAATGATAAATAAAAATATTTTTCAAATTGATAAACGATAAAAGAAAATTTTAAAAGATTTGAAAATATTGTCTTGTAAACCAATATGCAGTCTAATAAATTATTATGTGAAAGTGGTAAACAAAGATTTAAGCTAGCAAGAAAATGTAAAATATGGAAATATGGCTGTAGTGTTAGGGACATGATCAAACGAGTAGATGAAGCTCAGAATATGATAAAGGCCCTTATTCATCCTGGTGAAGAAATATCAGAATATGACTTCCCCCTACATTTTCATGCACTTGTACATGTGACACTAGTACACAGTGAAAAAGTTTTTTTTTTATTTGCAAATGCTTGCTGCATAATTCGATGCTGTTGAATTTACCATCATATCATCAGCATTCTATACATATACATCTACTGTACTTTGTTTAGATTGAACACATATTGGGTAGTAATGAAAGCTCCGGCTTATTCTATTTTAAGTCAACATTTTAAAAAAGCTTGGGTCAAAAAATGTTTTTTTTAAAACAATATGATAGAAATACATCGATACTCATAAATAAAGAATGAAAGTGTAAAGGTATTTTTAATTCATTAAAATATGTTTTGAAACCATATTAATGGACATATTTATGTATATATGTTAATAAAAGTCAACTAGGGATGACAGGACGTCACACATCGGCATTTGAAGCGATTAATTATGAATAAATGTTTTAAACATGCTAAACAACTTCTACAATTACTCATTAATTATTTTTCTTTATCATTAATTGCTGTTTGATTAATAGTATGCTAACTATGTTTTCTTTATGTAGAAAATATTCAACAACTGTTTGTTGATCTTCTCATAAGCTGTATTTTCTTACATTTGTTAAAATATATACATGTAGATAAATTCAGTTAAATTCACACACACACACACACACACACACACACACACACACACACACACACACACACACACACACACACACATGTATATACATATAAAGACACCAAAAAAATCGTCCACTTCTGCTTCATATTTAGATATTTTATTGAAAGTAGAAATTAACGGCAAACTAACAACACAACTTTATGACAAATGCAAGTAAGTAGGTATTGTCTTGAGATTTGTACTTACAAATATTAAATCAAAACACTGATGTGTATTTCGATGGCTCACATTGCTGTGGTACTCTGGCGACTATAATATACAGGTAATCTGTTCGATGGCTCACATTGCTGTGGTACTCTGGCGACTATAATATACAGGTAATCTGTTTTCTGCGTTGTCGGTCGTCCTTGTACGAGAAAAAAAGTTTTTACACCTGGGACCAACATATCCAAACTTCATATTCCTGAACATGATAATAACATTTGGGCATGTTCAATGGTATGATGAACAAACATTTCTCTATCAAATTTTGGGAAATTCATTCAGGAGTTCAGACACTACGATAGGACGCTATGGATCGTATACCTATCAATTAATAATACCCGTGGGGATCCGGGTTAGAATACAGTACCACTTGCTTGTTGTAAGAGGCGACTGAATGGGAGAATCATTCGGATGAGACTGTAAATATCGAGGCCCCGTGTTACAGCAGGTGTGGCACGATAAAGATCCCTCCTTGCTCAAAGGCCGTAAGCGCCGATCATAGGCCTAAATTTTGCAGCCCTTCACCGGCAATGGTGACGTCTCCATATGAGTGAAATATTCTCGAGAGGGACGTTAAACAATATACAATTAATCAATCAATCAATTAATAAAGTGTGCCAATAAACTCCGAAATGCTTGCTCCCGAGTTAGTGCTTAAACCTTTAATATTATTTCATATAAGAAGTGAAGTCCGTAATCTATGAGAGAATCTTACTTGATTAGTAAATATCGTGAAATCAATCTTAAAACCTACTTTCGTTTGCGATAAACTTCTCTGAAATAGCAAAAATGAGATTAAAGTGGTGGCGTTGACACGCTTTGACGGATCTAAGCCAGTTTGTTTTTAAATGACAACTTAAGATAATACGATATGAAGTAGATTCGTTGTTTATCAATGCTTTATTTCAATCTTACAGTAAAAATAAGTTTTGATAATTCTTGAATAAATAACATATGACCTTTTAATTCGTGATTTTGGCCTTGAATCAGCCTTATGGCATAATCATCTTATTCAACGAAAGACACTCTCTCCCGAGACCAACGATCTGACACATCGATAAATTATCAAATACGATATTCATCTGATATTATTCGATGTCCTTAATTTTGTCCGTGATTGTAAAAATTACTGGTACAACTTTTTATAATAATTTATTAACAGTAACTGATATGTACAAACACATGGATAAACCTAAAAAAAAATTATATTTTTGTTGAACATGTAATATGTCGAAAACTGTCCAATATGTCAGATATCGAATGGTCCGGGATTGTTCCGGGAAATTTGCGCCTTATAACTTTAAAGTTTACCGAAATTAGGTTGTACACTACCTGGTAATGTCCAAGAGATCAGGCCATTGCTTACCATATAACAGTTTTTCTATTTGACATTCATATAGTGCATTACGTTTTCGAATATTGCGTTTGACGTGAAAAAACCACGTGTACTGATATTCATAATTTTGCCCTCAAATTGTCGCACTGGACAAAATATACCTTTAAAAACACATTCGCAATAATGAGCTTCAATATTTGAAATTATGAACGACCATTCATTTCAACTATTTGGAATGAGGGATTACAATTGCATTCGTAAAATCATTATCTAATTTTCAATACGGAAAGAGATCATTTATGTTACATAAGGAACATTTCATTTGGAGCTCCAAGTGACTTCCTAATGATGAAGTTTTATTAACTGCATATGATGTTAATAGATATAACATATCTAATGCACACAATCATTAAAAATTCTTCTTAAATTCATACATTTGAATTAAAGATATTGGTCACCCATGTGTGCAACAATTCAAACACGCATTAAATTGCCCTTCCTCTATGCAGTATTATTTGTGTTTTCCTGTGCTTGCTCGGGGATTCATTTGGTACATTAAATATATCTTTAACACAGACAGATTGGGAATTAAAACAATAAAGTCATTGCCAAAATTTCATGGAGCCTGGGTCTACGTTTCTAGCGCCAAGGAATATAGGGCTAGACAATAAAGATAACCGCTACAGAACTCTAAAATACACATAATGTGCACGCATTTTATACAAAATTTGTTTGACTGCTATTCTTATATTTGATTATTACTGTAGAATTTGAATACCAGCAAATGTATATGCATGAAAATGCAAGTTAATTAGATTTCAAAAGTGCATGTCAGAAATGAAATGGTGAAGAAATCCTCAAGATGCCACCACGTGCGAATTATCTATGTACGTGTGCTAAAAATACAAACGCTCTATTATTGCAAATTTTGTTTTTATGCCTTTTTGCATTCTTTATAAATGTGCCCTTTACAGAATCAATTAAAATATACTATAGAAGAAACAATTATAACGATTCTATAATATTGAAACCAAATACGTGGTCACTCGCTTGGTATTTAAATGAATTTTAAACATTTGATATATGAATTTCCTGAATGAAATGTTAAATCCAAAAACAACATAGTTTCCCCCCATTTGAATTGGACACAATAGGTGAATCAAAGTAAAACAAAAAAGAAAAGACGCAAAATTTATGGAATAATATTGAGAAAAAATTCGTAAAGGAAGACGATTATAACTCTTTACAAAAACGGTTTAAACACGGTATGGTCTCACATACTATGTCACGGATATGACGAGAGGCCAAAACCTGTTATCAGAATGTGCCTTGTTTATCAACTTCGGTTTTCACAATTCAGATTCAGATTCTTTAGGACGTCTCCATATAAGTGAACAATTCTCCAGCGAGAAGTTAAGCAGGATACAACCAATCAATCACTCAGGTTCTTTATTTCCTTAAGCTATACAGCTCATCGGTTAAAAATACAAAATATTTACAAATATATACAAAAATGACACTTCTTATGAAAACTCTGTTGTGGTCGACGCTACTCGTCACGGACTGGAAAGTTATTCTGGCAGTCTCTCAATTCGAAAATACAGTAGATCCAGCTATAAAACAGGTGAAGAGACATACACAAATATTGAAACGCCACTAAACGGTAAATAAATTTTATGCAAAAGAAGGTATCGGTCGTCGCCATTTTCATCTCAATACTAGGGCTTTTAAAGACTTACTCAGCAATATACATGTAGTGATGACGTCATTAACTAATTCAATGCATTATTCTCAGGGGCTATTATGACCTCTATGTAACTTGATACAATCTTCGAATGTCTGTGATTAGTAAATGTGGTCAGCTAGCTAACAAGTTTTCTACTTTTGGTACTCATTGTAGTCCCAGATGTCACCCATGAGTCCCAGGCCTCAGTGATGTAGTCGCCAAAGACAACCAATTACTTCTTTCCAAGGGGTACGGACTGGCTGACCTACAAAAGCGAACACCTGTTACAGAATTCACCTTATTCCGACTTGCGTCAATTACCAAGGCGGTGTCTGCAAAATTACTGGCTAAACAACTAGATGAAGTTCTAAGTATTTATTTACAAAACGTGAATTGACATTTACCTTTGCTTATTTAATAATAAGTGCATCTCTTTATTACTAATGAAAGACTTTGTGTAAGTTCGCGTACTGGTTCTCATAAATATGTTAATGCTGTTGCTCTGTATCGTTTGCAAGTATTAATCCGATCTCCGTTTGATGTCTGAAACCTCTTTGTCTCTTTGAAACAAACAAATTGAAAACTCCTGCAAATTTTGTCAATATTGTCGCGAATTCCATTAATATCATTTACCGTCATTTTGTGGTTCTCTATACACATAATTAAACATAAATTTTTTAAAATAATTTTGTTGATATGGAGTACAATTTCTCAATTTCACTCACCAGGATTTGACAAATACAGATGACAGAAATAACTCTTCAGAGCCCCTTATAAAACAGATGGTGTCATACTCTATCAATTCAAAGATGACTTTCCCATTATATGACAACATTTATGCATAATTCATGCTTGTAATAGAACATCTGACATGTGCGTTTGCTCCCTGGTTTATTTCAGCGGTATTACTATTACTTTGCACATATATTGCAGCTGATCAGAACCGAGAATGTCAACATCCGGGACATTTTGTCACATGCACTCGCCATTTCTAAACACGATTTCCTTCGGTTGAATCCAAAACTCAACAGAGCCAATTTTCCAAGGCAAGCTATAATCAATAATTTAAAACATTTTCATCATATGTACGTACCATATCATCATATGGATGCATAGTTCAAAGGATTATGATTGGCTGAGATCAAACAATGTAGGAAGTGCCTTTGAGATGAAGAGTACATTTGATTTTCAATATCGGGCAAAAATGAATCGTGAATTCTCAAATTGGCAAGATTGATTATTAATTTTTGGTTTCCGAATGAATATCCGTGCCTCTAATGTAAAACTTATACGGTACCAATTTTGAGGCACCAGATGCGCATTTCGACAAATAATGTCTCTTCAGTGATGCTCAACCGAAATGTTTGAAATCCGAAATAACTATGAAGTTAATCCCTTCTGACTAGGTCTTACACCAGTCACACCTTATATACCAGTCACACCTTATATACCAGTCACACCTTATATACTGAGCTCGTTGAGTAATTTTTAGAACACTATCAATTAAACAAATAAATACATGATGTACATATTGGGTCTGTCGTTTTGTAGTCTTCAATCTTGAGTCGATTTATCATAACAGCAATATTAACATAATTCTGTGTACCTTCTTTCTAGTGTTTTGAAACATCTGAAATCTATTTATCCTTTCCGAGAGACATACACGTACTCAAATATTGCCTTTGGTCTTTCTACAACGATTTCCGAAAAAATAGGCGGAAAACCATGGGAAGATCTGGTTCGACCGGAACTATTACACCCCTAGGAATGCATAACTCTTCGTTCATTTCACTAAGAGCGGGTATTACGTAGCAAAAGGGTATATCGATAACGTGGCCAAATCGTCGACTATTTTCCCCTTTCTAATGTTTAAGAGTAAGTGGAATATATCATAATATACAAAATATCATTTATGTCTGTGTATATCACAAATTATCTATTTTTATTACTTTGCATTATTCAATAAATTACATGTTACATATCATATTTATCATGATAATTTGCATTATACCATGGCATAATATATCACAATTTCATTATAATAATATGCTGTGTAACATAATTTACATGCTAGCTGTAGTATAATGATTACACCATACCATAATGGATGGATAATATTTATTATGATAACAACATTGTTATGATAATTTACATTAATTTATTTGAATGAAACGCTTTACAGTTAATTATCTTCATTGCTATTTTGTAGCTCTGTACTTTCACAAATTACTCCGAATTGTGATTATATTCAGTATTACGATTTTGTTATATTGTCACATTGAACGTTACCAATAAAATTGATTCTATATAGCTCCTCATAGAAAATATGCAATTCAATAGGCTTGATGATCACAGTACTCACGATATGGCTAAATGGATGAAATTTCATCTAAGTGGCGGATTAAACGGACACGGTCATCGTATCATATCATTAGCAACGCTGAGGTCAACAAATAAGGCCAGAAATTCCATATGAACCACTGGAATCAGCAAATATTTTTCTAAAACCAATGTTCCTCACACCACAAGAGAAGACAACTATGCACTTGGGTGGAGAAATGGACACTACAGAGGTATCAAAATTGTAATTCCTTTGCAGTCCACCCACTGCTGTTTTGGCAAAGCCCCTCCCCCAATTAAATTCTGTAGCATCTATGCTATTTTGAATATATTACCTACTTTAGGAAACAACCTTTTAGTTTTGTAAATGTAAATCTTTGATATTTGATCAAAGAAATTGAACATTGATGTTGGTTTTCTTTCACGTCAGTACACTGCACTGCACGAGATTGATTGTATATTGTTTTACGTCCCTCTCGAGAATTTCTTTTCTCACCCATATGGAAGTGTTACCATTGTCGGTGAAGGGGCGTAACATTTTGGCCTATGGTCAGTGCTTACGGCCTTTGATCAGGGAGGGATACATCGGTTTTCAAGGTATCGTCCGAAGGGCTGTCCCCATTTAGTCGTAAGGGGTTTTGAGGACCTATTCTAACCCGGATCCCCACGGGACACACTACGCGAGAAGAACGTTTACAATAGCCCAACAAATGAAATAATAGACGAAGTAAATATACAGCACATAAACAAATTGAAGTAGCATTTTGACCCTATAATTAATCCTACACCGCACAGGAACTATTCTAGGATTCTCGCCATTGATAAACCTCATACCGGATATGACCATAAGAATATTCACAAGAATGAATGAACAAGATTCAGACTTCATATACAGAACTCTTCTACACAACTACTTGGCAGATGTCGCGTTGGAAGAGAAAGCATGGCTCAATTCTAGTACTATATGTTCTTTTCCAGAGTCTTGGTTCTCGTTAACTTCAAAAACATCGTATCCAATCAATAAATCTAACAAATGGTTTAGGTCACCTTCGCAATATGTCGGGCATTATCAAAACAAGCATACGAAGATTTGCATATTTTTCAAAACTCTTCCACTGGGTTCATAGACAGAATTGCCACTTGGAACTTGTATCCCAAACATTCTCACAGTCAGTTTACTACGGGGGGGGATATGGAATTCTGCAACATTTGTCCCTGTACAATCTTAACTGCATCGTGTCGTCAAGGCTCCCACAATGGCGTTTCAATTACCAGTGTTGAAGTCACCAGTTTTGAACTCAACAACCCTCTTATTTTCAACAAATTGTGCGGTTCCCTCAAACATTATTTTTGGAAAGAAAAAATCAGAAATGTTAACAAAGATTGTCATGATTAACTTCAGTTGTGGATTGGAGACCTGAGTGTTACGGGTCTGAGTCGTATAAAAGGGTAGCAACTGTTAATACATTTGTCAAAAGTTCAGTATTAGAAGTAAATATTGCGAGTCTTTTGGATGATGTCCCGTGTCACAGTAGGCGTCAAAGGACACAGAGCTTCTAAAGAATAGAACAAACTTTGTGACATTACATCTATTCATATAGCCGAAGACCTCAATTTGTGTATGCAAAAGATCCCCCAAAACA
The DNA here is from genome assembly GCF_947568905.1 of Ostrea edulis. Classification (NCBI taxonomy): domain Eukaryota; kingdom Metazoa; phylum Mollusca; class Bivalvia; order Ostreida; family Ostreidae; genus Ostrea; species Ostrea edulis. The sequence goes on along the minus strand of NC_079168.1, from coordinate 53,988,145 downwards.
AGCAGATTAGTAAACCTACCTGTAGTTCCTAATGCCTACTGAAGCATGATAATTTAAAATGACTACCATTATTGTTGTTGGCAATATAATTATGCATGTGCATTTTAGATTTGCCGTGATTACGACACCTTTACTTCTCTAGATACGAAATTCTTTTCTGCTATAGTTAGCTATCTATATTGATTTGAAATTTCTGAATTAATTTTCCCATATTAAAGAAACCCCAGTTACCAACATAAATCAGATCGAACATACTATGTATTAGACCCAAAAGATATCCTTTCAGTTTTCTTGTATCACGATCAGTCTCTCAGACAATGTTACTTTTAAACCAATTGTAACCATAGCAAAGCAAACACAAAGAAGCAACAGTTTTATATTGAAGATGACTATGTTATAAACCAAGTGACTGGGAGACCTAGATAATATCGCATAGCTCTTATCCTTAGACGAATTTGACTCCAATATTTTGGCACACTGGTTTTCCCTATAATAGCTCTAAAACTTCATTGTTATTTCGGATTTGAAACATTTCGGTTGAGCATCACTGAAGAGAGGTGGAATGGGTTCCCGGTTCGCGATTTATCTGTGAACAAAGGTGCATTTCACTGGAGATTGAAAATTAGATCTGGGAAGATTTGGCTGAAATTAACGGTCCCTGAACGCATTTGTAGACACAACCTACGCTTGCGCGCGCAGTGTTGAAATTCATTACATGACTAGATGTTTGGAGACAAAAATTAAAATCATTGACAAATTTGAATAACAATATTACATTATTTTGTTTGAAACTTTGGTGTCTTCTTTTTAGAGTTGAACAGATGTGTTTTACTAGCTCCCAGTTCAAGCAAGTGTAATGTCATAGTCAATATTATTCAAAATGATCAGAATCATCTAATAGAGTCCATGTTAATTTTGAGTTTGCTGAGTCCCCTCCTTCAAATTTCAATTTAATCTGTGGAGGTTACTGAATTCTAACTCTGAAGTACATGTGCAGAATGTTTCAGGAGTGCAGACCTAAACTTGTGCGTAACAACCAAGGAATATAGTTCTTCCAAACTTATTACATAAGACTATTGCTTCTTTTATAATAACCCAGATCCACCATAATGTGACGGCGCATTCCCCGTATACAGTATCAGTACTGAAAATTAAACGTTTGTGAAACTGCGGGGATTCAGCGCATACACAAACGTCAGGATATTTATCTTCCATATTTTCCTTGACAAAGCATTCAATCCACATGCGTTGAAAGGGTACATCCATCAACCGGAACGCTTTTATTTAAGGAAAGAGGCGTAGATACAAGGAATGGAATAATATCACGAGGAAGTGATAAAAAAAACCCACAATAATCTAAATCTAAAATACATCCCAATTTTACTTGGTGCTTGTTGGTATTGTTGGAATAAACTGTCTTCTAATTTCGTATTATAGATATGAAACCTGCTCTTGGAGATTATGAATGTTTGCTTTATACTAAAAGTCATTTTCAGAAATCTAGATGAAAATTATCTCGATAAATGTCACTTATTTTACAATAATGAAAACTAATTCTACAGTCTGGATCTAATAGCGATTTATAAAGTTATACACTACCACAATATATTTGTCTTGAATTGACTTGGGTTCACTGAAAAATAGAAAAGGGAAATATTGTAGATTGAAGCGGTATGTTTTTTTTAAAAACAACATCTGTAGGCTAATTACAAGGTGTGGCCAGGTAAAGAAGAAAATTATTCGTTTGTGAAATTTTACCAGAGTCGCTCTGCCTGTCCAAAATCATGACATACGGGAATAATTAATTTGTTAGAGTCATTCGCCATTGCATAATCTACGACGAATTAATTAAAAAGTCGTATAAAACCGTAAGAATGGTACACTCGCGCATTACTTTAAGAAAAAATGTCCACAAGAAATGTCCTGTGCTCTCTGTTTGTGTTGTGTTGTGTTGTTTTCACCTGTCATGGCACCATCGAAGACGAAATAAGAACGACGATTCAAAATGCGTATTTGGATTGTAGACTTGACAGGAACCCAGGAATGGTAGTGTCAGTGGTGAAGGACGGCCAAAATGTCCTTAGCGAGGCTTACGGTATCAAGGACAAAATATCTCAAGAACCCGTCACCACGGATACTCTTTTTGGACTGGGAGGAATTTCTTCACTTTTCGCAAATATTCTAATTGCCAAAAAAAGTGCAGAATACACTGAGTATAAGTACGTATCTGAAGTTTTGATTTTAATGTCATGTTTCACCTATTCTTTGTCGGTAACTAAATCTCTGAGGTCAAGGTAACATATTTTATAAATTCATGTAAACAGGCTTTTCATGAACAATAACTATTGAAGCAATTCATGCCTGTCTGACTTGTTTCATACGAATTGTTGGGCCGTTATTGGCACACTGATTCTGACTACGTATTATTCCCAATACCTGATCAGGATATACATGTAGGGCCCATAGAGTTTGAGCGTTCAACAGGGGATGCTTACTCCTCCTAGGCACTTGATATCTGCCCAATTCTCTATTTTCTTTGGGAAGTTATGAAATTGATCACTGTTCGTTATCTTCACCGTTTCTCTCTACCTGAATTTAACTTCTGCTACCTGAAAAATGTTGTTTCGACGATAATCGATACTTGCAAAAACAACTAGAAGCAGAACATTGACGAAACCGGCGTCCTCCGCTTCACGGATTGATTGATTTTTTACGCCGTTTTGGCATCGGACGGTGAAGTGTGGCTTTACATTCTGAATGAACCGGACTGCTGCATGTATGTCAATGTTTGCAGGGTATTAAAGAAAGTCGTTTTGGCAATATTTAAGCCATTTTACGGCGGTGGTCTAGATGTGGGTGTTGCTAAAACGCGGAATAGAAGACGGAAGGGAAGGGAAAACGGAACAGAATTCAAGAATTAAAATGATTAATGTAGCTAAGAGAACAGCAAAAAAATCGGAAGTAAATACTTTATTATGATTGAAATCAAAATTTTGGAAATTTGTTTACAAGCGGTAAAACAATTTTATCTTAAAATTCTGCATCATAAATTGATTTTAAAAGCGAAGTTAAACGTTTATTCAATGGATAGGCATTTAACAAGCGTTTTACAAGAATTTTGAAATGTCGGCATGACAGATGTGTTAGCGAGCAGCGACACCCATGGGTAGAGAACGGAAAGAACACACCACGTACTTTATACCCCTCACCCCACTGGTAAAATGTCATTCCCGCACATTTACATGTAAATTTACACGTAACACTGTGTACATGTATGTGTGTACTTAAAACAGGGAGTTTGGGATATATATAACAACAACATGCTCTTAGTAAGTCAGCAAGTTAAACATCTGGTGTTTAATATATTATATTTTTTAACTAACAAAGACTTTGTGACTGCAGCACTCCAATCCTTAATGGGAGGACTTCTAGCAGCTTATTTCGAAACTAAATACTTGATATTAATATTTAGATTAATAATGAGATGACCTTTTAATTCCATTCAAGCATAAATTGTCTGTTAGCCTTTTAGCTATTTCATATCCGTTAATTCCTCATACAGTGGATCGTAAACTTCACCTTAGTTTTCATTGGTTCTGTTTCAATCTTTTTTCCCAGCTGCATCTCTTCAGTTTCCACACTAATCCGCAGGATATTGGTAAATGTACGAACTTTCACATAAATTCATCCCAAATGAGACAAACCTTTAAATACACACCGGACTCGTTCGCTTTATAATTTAATGTGACACATAAATACTGGCTGGGATAAGACTTCATTTCTAGTCGTCTCTATTTTGAAATTATGTAACGCAGATTTTGTGATATTACATGTTCTTGCATAATCTTATCCCAGCCTTTACCTTGTTTTCAAGTCATTTGTTCAAGAATAAATGACCAAACCTCACTCTAATTTCATGTTGTCTGTTGTATAGAAGTTCATCTGATAGGAAGATGCAAAAACAAGCTGCGTCAAAGTCAGATAGCTCAAGTTTTCAAATAGTTATGGATAGAAATACATACATGTACATGTATTATACCAGGTGTAGAACTAAATTACGAATGAAAGCAAGTTATGTTTATGGAAGTTTGTTGAAAAAATGGGGGTTTGGGGGGGGGGGGGTATTCATTGGATATAAAATTTGAAAGTAAAGTCTTTTTCAGTATGATTATTTTTCTTTTCTTTTTTAATATTTTTCTTGGCAAGTTATGATTTTAAATTACATATTCATTGGCATGAAGTATATGAAACGGTAGAATCTGTTGATAATTTCTCGTTCGCTTTGTAATTTCTGCTTCCGTCGTTCCTGACAAACCTTTTATTTTGCAAATTGCTGACCTCCTCATAACATTGTTGCATACAATATTTTCCGTTCCGTGTTTTAGCAACACCCTCTAGAGGTAGAGCGTTAGTCCTGCATGAGGAAGGTCGGGGCACAGACACCTGAAGTATGGATATTACTACCCCCCGCCCCTTTTCATAATTTTTTTTGGTAGCAATAATTTCTCTGAAATGTATGAATTCCCAGTCTATCTCATCCCTCTTTCGATTCATGTAATCATTTCACGCTTTTTGTAAGCTTTAGAGATTGGCCTTCTACCGGTATAAAATGAACAAGGTAAGAAACAAAAATTTGTAAACAAACAGGGGGTCCCCGTTTCGGGGCACATTTTCCCAGTAATTACAGCGTTACCTAAGGAATTTTGGCGAGCGGCAGGTCGGGGAGATGTCAAACTACAAGTCTCTTCAACTCAAAACCCATTTCATCTCTTATATTTGACACAATCTTGCGTGCATTAATCGGACAGGGCTTCATCTTTTCCACTGGCAGCCAAAAAGGAGGTCACAGAGTACGAATTTATAACGTGTCGTGTGATTGGTCCGCGAATAATCCCGAGACCCTTCGGATGAAGCAATGTCTTTGCGAACCAATCACACGACGCGTATAACAAATTTGTACTATGTGACGTCCTTTTGGCTGCCAGCAAAAACAAAATTATGAAAGGGGGGGGGGGTAGTAATAATCCATACTTCAGGTGCCTGTGGTCGGGGTTCGAATCCCGGCCGCGTCAGACCTAAGACGTTGAATCTAGTTCCAAACGCTCGGCATCAGATGTGAATGTCACGGGTCCTCGGAGATACCCTTAAACACGGATGTTCCGTGTCACAGTAGGTGTGGCACGCTAAACAATCCCTCACTGCTCATTGGCCGAGCATAGGCCTCAATTTGAAGCCCTTCACTGGTATTGGTGACGTCTTCTCGAGAGGGACCTTAAACAAGATGCAATCAATCAATAAAGCTATCTTATCTAACTATCTTTATCTATCTATCTATCTTCTGAACAAAATTCATAATTAAGCAAAGGACATATTAATTAACGTTGGTAAGAAGTAAGAACTGCTGGTTAACCTGCGCCATTAACAATACTCATAGTAAGGATGCAGTGGTGAAAAATTAAATTTAATTGATTCAGGAGAAGTTCCGAGTCTTAATGCGACTTTCATATTTACGATAGGAACATATAAAAAAGTACCTGAATATCATGATGTGAAAATCATTTACACATTATCAAGCAAAAGACTTCTATGTAGTTATATTTCTTATAGAATTATTCATTAAACGAAAACAAGCTTATATTTTGGAGCAGGATGTCAAGTACAGCTCCACAGTCATACTTTGTTTATTCATTAAGTGCTTATGAATGCATTTGTTATCATTTAGCATCGACGAGGACACAACCCTGAACAGTCTATTCGGGAATAAGAAGCTTTTTAGGAGGTCCAAGTTACGTTCAAAATACGCTACCACACTAGATATAATGTCACATCGCCTTGGTATCAAAAATACCCCTTACCTCTTCCTGGACGACTCTATAACCCGTGGCGGCCCTGTTCTGGAGTAAGTTTGGGTGTATACTTGATTGACATTGTTGCTTGTTTCTTAACACAAAACTATCTCTTCGTTCACATTTTATATTAAAGATTTATGATGCTTTTTCATACCCAGGCTGTGTTTTACTTTTTGTAAACGAATATATTTTGTGCTTAATATTTTGCATTAACCATCAAGAAAAAGCATTTAATGATATGTACCATGTAAATTATATACAGTTTATTGGATAGCTAATGCTTAACTTAAATATGTGTAAATGCATGTAACAAGATTCTAACCATTTTTTGGCCAGACGAATTCAAAATATGAGACCAAAGGGACGTTTCAGGGACAGTTTTTACTACAATGAATTTGTGTCCTCCGTTCTGACCACTATCGGCGAGAGGCTTGGTGCCAACAACTGGGAGCATCTCATTGAAAACGAAATTTTCTATCCTCTTGGAATGTCCAACTCTGAGTTCTTCACTACAGTTGCTCCTGCTATGGTAAACATCGCCAAGGGCTACAAAGATGACGAGAACAGTCTGTATCCAGTTCCATATGAATTTTTAAAGTAAGAACTCTTTCTTTAAAAACTATTCATTTGAGTTTTAACTCTTTTCGTAACTACACTGGTCTATGGCCCGTTTAATACAGTATACACAATTTATAGTTTCTATGCATATTTCGTTCATTGTTGTTCGATTTTCGATCCCGACGACACGTCTAAACTTAAGACGTTTAACATAGGTTATAACTGTTCCTTCGTCAAAACGCCCACCATTAGTAGTGAAAATTACAAGTCTTTCGGATATAATTTTACAATGGAAGTCTCGTGTCACGGTAAGCACTGAAACTGTGTCACAGTGGGCGTAGGAATGATGAAGAAATCTCACTGACACGGCGCTTGGTGTTAGGCATAGGTCAAAATTTGTGGCACTTCACTTTAAGTTGTTGACGTTTTTTAGTAAGTGAAAACTTCTCGAATGAGACTTAAAATCCCATATACAGAAACAAAATACTAACTAAATGAACTATACTGTAATGTATTTGTCGTAAGGAAATGGACAAGACTGTGCAGCACCTCATGCGTGATCAGTAGTGCAAACGACATGGCCAAATTCATGAACTACCTGCTAGGAAATGGTACAATACCCGGATCAAACGAAACGATGTTGAACAAGAGGGATCAGGAAAATTTGTTCGATGCCCACAATCGCCTGAAAGACCCCAGCGTTGAGGATTACTTCCTTGCTCCTAAAGTACCTGTATCGCGAACACATTGCTCATACGCCATGGGAATAAAGAAAGGAATGTATAATAGTGAGTAGCAATTCCAACACATTTTGTTATCCAATGAAAATCTATTGAAAAATATAATGTTTGGTAGGTCTTTAATATAAGTATGGCTTTCGGTCTAAAAATTCCCAATGTGCAATTAGATGTAATGCTAATCAAAGTACTGAGTAACGCTAAACGTGTGGATTCTAATATTTACATCAAATGTCGCCTTACTCTCTGAAAACATGAAGGTGTAATACTGATATTTAATCTAATAACTTACAAATTGAAAATTCATCCAAAATGTTGATGAGAAAGAGAACAAATAAGTGCAAGATCATATACATTTACTGCAATCAGTACATTTCACAACAGAGTGAATTATTTGAAAAGATAACGGTTTTTTTTTTGTAATATAGACAATGCAAATAATTTGCTCAAATGTAACCACCGGCACTAGAATCAACTAATGCCAATAAGCGCATTGGCAGTCTGAAAAATTATCAATCAACAAGGGAATGATTTTTATGCGAAACTGGAGAAACAAAGTAAAACTTGCGGTCTAATGTGTACTACATGGAAAGAAACATTATTCTATCACTATATTCAAAATTCCATTGTGCCAAGAACGGCCTAACAATCGGTATGAAACACATCAAACAGCATTTGACCCAAATATATGTTATATTGGTAAACTAAATCATTATAACGACGAAAGAAGTTTTGAAATGCTGACTTTAAATGAGACAGCTGAAACCCCTGTAATATCAACTTGTTTCTCAGTAGCCTGCCTACATTCAACTGATCATATGCAGAAGAAGCTCTTGCGGATCGAATAAGTTGAGAGATATAATCACCAAATACAGATGATAATGGAATATTGCTACATAGATATGGGAAGTTGACGATGGTGAATATGTAAACATCTCGTTTGTCATAAAGTTGAGTTGTTAATTGGCCGTTAATATCCATTTTCAATAAAACATACAACTACGAAGCAGATGTGGCGGACTCCGTGGTGTCTTTTATATCGAATAGACATATGAATGATTATTGTTTAGAGATCATCGATATATCTAAATGTCGAGTTGAAGGCCACAGCAACAGATTTTTTATTCTCATGTAAAAGCTTTTGAATAAACTCTGCTTAATAAGAATATAAAAACAGGTCAACTAACAGAGAAACACAATTCATGCCGATATGAAATCCAATTCCAAGTGTTGGAAGACCGGATCACAAAAGACTACGAAGACATTGTCAATGAGGAACTCCAGTATATTTTTCATTTCAACTTTAGAGTACTTGTGCACGGAATCAGAGTGCTGTTAAACAAAATAATGTTGGGATGATTGATCACTAGATACGAATATTTCCTTTTTCCATTTTTACTGAAGAATCAATTGTCTATGATGTCATAAAGTCTAGTCTTTAATTTATGGTGTGGAATGGTCGTGTAAAGTGTTGAAAAGTCATACGTTTTGATGTTGTTGATTTGAGAAAGGTTTTGAATTTCAAATTTACTAAAAGTTCTTTAGATATTTTAAGAATCCATATTTGATATATGTTGTGGCACAGTACGTTTGGTGTTTCTCATTCACAGCTGTTAATATTTTGTGAGGAGAAAAAAAGGGCTTTGTAAAACATTTACTCGATCCATCATTGTATCTTTCTTTGTGAGGGTTTTTGTGAAGTTTAGGATTCCAGTATATTCATATTCATCCATTCCATTTACTGGGATATTAAATGCGTCTAAAACTGAAGCAAACTTTTAAAGAATTTCATCTTTTGAAGGGGCAGTCGGAGTATAAGTAGGGTTACCAATATGGAATTAATGCCAAGGTCGTATAAATAACAGTTGTAATAATGAGCCTTACAAACGAAAACAATGTTGTTATACTCTTTGTTAGCTGGAACCAAAACATATTTCTCATCTAACCTATATATATATATATATATATATATATATATATAATATATAAATTTATTAATATTATTTAGGATTTGGCAAGCAGAAGAAACATGAACTTTTTTGGGGCACTTTCATACCTTGTTTGATATTTAAGAAAATATTACATAAAACCCTTCCATAGAAAGAATACGCTGTAAAAAGTGCAGGAAAATTGCAATTTTCTGTCTACAGTTCTTACGTTTTCTCGATCGTAATGTAAATGCAGAACTACAAACTTGCTGTCAGTCGTGAGTATGACTCTCTCCTTGAATGAAATCATTCGAAGATCAAGAAGTAATACACAAACCGAATTTAAAAAGAAGAGAAAAAAATACAACACATGAATCAACAAAAACATTATCCTTATGACGGTGATACATGATGTACGAATTATGATTCAAAATGCGGAGAAAATATATGCATAATTATGTATTTAACTTTGCACACACTAAATGGTTTCCTTTTATTTCAGACAAAAGGATTCTCGAAGTGGCAGATGATTTGCATGGATACAATACAATTATGACATTGTTCCCCGACTACAATCTAGGTATATTCATTGCTATGACTGGAGAGGACAAAGACGACCTCTTCCGAACTACCCTCAGCAGCTACATTACTGACATGTACCTTGGAGATCAGACATGGTTGAACTCCACAACTATGTGCACCTTTCCTGCCCCTTTCATGCCTGCCCTGACACAAGATACCCCCAAAGTACATCCAGAGGTCGCTCTTGGCAGACTTTATGAAGAATTTGTAGGCAACTACACAAACAAAATTTACGGTACAGCAGAGATCGTGTTTGAAAACGGACACTTAGGACTGAAGTATGGATACGCAACTTTTGTTCTGAAGAGAGAAAAGACAACATCTCTCAAATTTAACATGTTCCCATCTGGACTTATTGAACACATGTTTTCGGTGGATGATTTGAGATTTAAAGAGAGAAAGGGTTCATCAGATATAGAGTCCTTCAGAGTAGACAAGTTTGACGATGCTGTTTTTAAGAAAGTACTTCCGCCTACTACCACAACCTCAACAACTACAACAACTACAACAACTACAACAACAACACAGCCGCCGCCGCCGCCACCACCACCGGCACCACCAGCAGCTTTAAATGAACAACCGGCTGGTGGAATAGCAATACCACTTCAGGGATAATTAAAATGATTTTGTTACTTGTTTTTATTTCTTCATCCGAATAAATCACATTTTACGATAAAATTCATTCTAAAGTATCATATATTTGGGGGGGGGGGATTTGAGATAGTGTGTTTTCTACATTTGCATTCATTATAAACACAGAACATTGAAATGCGTGTGTTTGACCTATCTCATATTTACACACGCTAATTTGTGGGGGGAAAAGGCCAGGGGCCATAACACTCACCTGAGTCACTTTGCTCATACACAAATGCTCATAATTTGATACACCAATAGTATAAAATTTGAAACAACATTGTAGGACCTTCATGGTGCCATGGAACATAAATCAATCTTTCATATACAATGTACATTACACGAAGAACCTCGTGATTTGACAAACTATCTATGGGGTTCTTGCGAAGATTTTTGATTTAAAAAAAATTCCTCTCTGTTCCCATGCTTGACAGAAATCACTAATGTGGTGCAGGAAGCGGTGGTTAGAATTAAACAAAACTGAATCTATGCTACATGTACAAAAGAATTTTATATATATATATATATATATATATATATATATATATATATATATATATATATATATATATATATTATATATATATATATATATATAAACATGTATCTTTCTATTTTAAGCCTTAAACTCCAATTCTGGTTCTACCTTGTCAAAGCAAGATTCAATCCGTGTCATGGCTATATCTTAGCCATACAGATATTGGTTTTAACTAAGTCGAATCTTTAGTATATAAGGAAGCTTTCATCGAAGAATTGAACTGTATGATAAAGACGTTCTTAAAGAGGCATGGACAGGATTCGAGGTGATAATTTTCAAATTTTGTTTTTCTATTTTTAATGTTTAGAATCCTTAACTAGAGTGTTTCTAATGGTGAGCAAAAATTTGAATGTCAGTTTTCGGGGTACAGTGTACATGGGAGATACAGAGCTCACAATTATTTGCTATGTAAGCAAGGCTAGTGCCATACTTATGTTTACATAGGTTAAATATATTAATAAAAGTTTTGTTTAAAGCAGATTGTTTTCTATTTGCAATTTAATTCTGAACACAATTGATTAGTTTCTAGTGTTTGGCACATCTTATTTTATTTTAAACATGCTATTTTCTATTAAGCACTTTATATGTAAACGAAAGCATGTCACGAGCCTTGTTTACTGAACACATAATTGTACATGTAAGTGCTGCTGTATCTCACTTGTGACTCAAGTGATATTCAAATTTTGTTTGACTATTAGAATACCTTAATTAAGCATTCTAAACCTTAAGAATGGAAAATTAAAATTTTCAGCTTAGATCGTGTCCATGCCTGTTTAAGAAGGCATGTTAAAAACCCCGTTATTACACACTTACCTCATCCCTGCAAAGGAATAGACACCTTCATTTAATGAAATTGTAATCCCCTTCTGCCAAGGATACTCTGAGACTAGTTAATTTCAAAATGGCCTAGTATTTCTTGAGAAGTTGAAAATGAGAAAAATTAACAAAAGACACGCGGACGGTTAAAAAGACGGTTACAACCTACGTTAAAAGTATGCATTGTGTGTCAATTTTCAGACCAGCTCTATGCTGCTTAGTTTTCTTTCAAAGTCCGTCCAAAACAACAAACAATTATATTTACCCATAATGAAATTATATTCAAAGTTGGCTTGTATGATTTTGTCATTTAATTGGTTATCGATCCAATAAAACTTCCAGTATATTGCTCCAATTCATTGGAACTGGACGTGGGGGAGTCTAGAGGAGGATAACAGCGTGTGGAGTCTCTTGTTACGTACTACAGTCACTATACCTTGTAATAAATCCTAGTACAGTGACGTCAGGGTAGATATTTTGCTTTCGGTTATTATGAAACTATGCCGTATTGTGTTACGCATAACATATGCATGGATTCAGACTTCGTATTTTTAAAGTCCTTTGCAGAATACTCCGTTTATGAAGTATCTCTGTAATCGGTATGGCATAAACGTTTTAAATTTTCATAAAAACCACAAGGTCAATTTCATCCAAACTTGTCACAGAGATTGCTTTGGTATATAGATTGAAGTTTCTTTAAAATTTAAAAGAAGGACCATACACACTCCCCCCCCCCCCCCCACACACACACACAATGACAATAATCAAGAAATAGTGAAAATACGGAGAGGTGTTAATTAGATATTCTCATTATGAACTATTGAACCCGACATGTATATGAAAGCTCCCTTAAATTATAATGAAGTTTGTTCTAAGTATGAGACCACCAAACAGGGCGGGTTCATAATACAGGTTAAAATTTTTACATACGAATAAATACGAAAATTCTTTGAAAAACCGCAACAGTACACTTTGTTAAATTTGATACAAGCATCCTTGTCACTAGTTTAGATACAATTTAAAATAGTGCACCATAACTCATGAGTTATGGAAGGTTTATCATTTGACATACACAGATACAGCAACATTCTTTGAAAATCTTCTCAAGAACCACAAGGGTACACTATGTCATATTCAAATAACCGTGTCATGCATATCAGTGTAGATTCAAGTTAATTCACACCGTGGCCCAGGAAATTACGATGAGGCTAAAAGATTGATGGTATATCTATGACACTCGTAATTGCTCAAATGAGTGAAGTAGCTCATGGGTCTCTTGTTGGAGTTTCCTTTTCCATTTGGTAACATGTCATTTACAAACAAGTACATGTGCATACATGCATTATTGGGGTCTCATGGGTTAAGATATGCACCATGAAAATACAGAAAAGTACAAATTATTGTATTATATTGATTCTTTTCCAAGATGGGTTATTGCAATATTGACTTGCCTCGAACATGCTGGTGCTCTATAATAGTCTAATTACACACTGTATTCGTCTCTCTTTTGCGTGACGTGTTTGAACTCAATATAATGATGTCATAACAAAGGGGTTGTCAGAAGATGACATGCATGAATATTATATATGTTGCAGTCACTCTGTCTGTTTAACAAATCTATGACTGAACAAGGGAACTGGCGTTCATTGTAAGCATATATTGGAGTTTACAATCCTAGTACACTAGTCTTATAGAATTTAGCTAAAGGTTTTTAAAAAAAACCCCACACATCTGACGAATACAGGAGTATTAGAATCTAGCTAAGATATGCAGAACCGGAATATTGCTCTAGATGTTATAGCCATTAGGGCTAGTGATATTTTTTAACTAATACTTGTGTGACCGATAAGGCCCGTCGGCCTCTAGTTTTATTCAAAGTGCGTACTTTAATCAAAGTGTGTATCTTAACGGGCAGTACCGCTATTCATATCAGACATTTTGCAGTGTTATTCATTTGAAAAACAAAATCTTCAAGAGAACAGAAAATATTCATCAGAATATTGATAGTTGCATCAGGGTGAGGTAAAATAGCATATGTCCTCAGATTTGATGTCATTAACAGCGTTTGGATGGCGAGGTAATATTCTGAAGACAGAGACTAGCTATTCCCTAAGTAATGTTTAGGGATATTTTCTAAGTTATAAGATTTTTAACCACACAATGAAGTTGGTGATTTTTTTTAAATACATGTAATTGATTTTTAAGTGTTCAGTAGAAAGTACAAACCTAGATTTAACCATAAATGAATCTCAAACCATTCCAAATATACTTGACACGTAATATACCGAAATACAAAGAGAAAATAACATTTAGTCAGTATTTCGCAAATTCTATGGTCGTTATAACGATTGAGGTTGCCAATATAACCTATTATTAGGTGAAATGTATGTGTTTCATAGCGATTGTTAGACCATTCTTGGTACACTGATTTTGATTATGGATAACTCCGTTTACCTGATCAAGATATAGGGCTCACGGCGGGTGTGACCGGTATATAAAGGATTCTTACTCCGTGTTTGCCCAATTCTCTATTTTGCATTGCATATAGGAGTTATGAGATTGATCACTGTTCGTATTCTTCACCTTTCATTTAATATAATTCTTGATATAAACATTTCAGTCTTTTACAAGCTGCTGAGTCATGCGATGCATTATTCTTTTCCCTTGATATTGGTGTAATAGCGGGTTGTAGATTCGCAAAGTCGAAAAGCGGTTATCTGAACCACACAAAGTAATCTTCCGTCACGGGTTGACACTTGATATATAAAGATTTTGATGTTCTGAAAGGTAAATATAACGAAAGTAATCAATTTCATAATTCCAATAAGCAATACAAAGTACAGAGTTGGGCCAACACGGACTCCTGGATATACCAGAAGTGGGATCAGGTGCCTACGAGTTAGCCTCCCCTGTGAATAATTTTCCTTTCGTAAGCTTATTTGCTCGTAAACGTCAGAAGTCAAAATGAATGCAAGTCACCTTTTTACTAAAAAAATGTTTTATCAGGATGCAGATAAGTATACATGTATCATTGAGAGAGTCAACAAGATTACGGTTCTCCAGGAGCAAACTTATTTCCCGAGGCGTACTGAAGTATTGGTGAATTCCTCAATGATATGCTTTAAAACAGTATTATCATACCGATGTAGCAATTCGGAACTTTCGGGATGTGCCTGAACGACCACTTATATTTGACGGTCATGTGATAATAACTATTTGTAGGGCAAAGTTGATATCGATACAAATAATGTTTTGCTAACAGACGGTCTGTAAAGAGCTATGCGCAGTCCCACGATGACGATCCAAGTCACTATTGGTGCATAGTACCTGGGTGTAAATTAGATGGAAGGGGAAAGGGGTATTTAAACGCGTACCATTGGATACAAGGCGTGAAGTTTTACCGATATCCTCAAGATATTCCCTAGATTTATTTCCCTCGCGAACGGCAACTCACATATTTTAATCAAATGTATTTTCCTATAAAATGGTTGTAGTGATTCCTTTCTTTCAAAGATAACATTTAAATGCAGGAATTTGATAACAATCGAAGAATTCTATGCTTGTTTACTTAGTTGTAATCCGGAAGTGACATGCCCTACAAATTACGTTCAACGCGCGATAAAACTCGAAAGTCCCATATTATACAACCATTAAAACCAGAATAAAAGTTGAAATTAATACAACTTTTAAAACTGGGACATACATCTGTTTTTGTAAGACAAATGTAGACGATATTGTACTCCTGGTTTTTCATGGAGGCATACCATCTTGCCCAAACATATACTGTAGGTTTATCTACCTGTAAATTAAGATATGCGATTGAATCACAGGTGCAGATTACAAAGAGTGATCAATCTCATGACTCCTATAAGGAGTATAAATTATTTGTTGACAGTGTTGTAGGGTGTTACAAGACAACATATAAGGGAACCAATGTACTCAAGTCAGTAAACACATTCAAAACTGTGCCAACAATCTCACTCAGAACTTTAACATTTTTTCCTCTTCCAAATTCCTGAGATATAGTACAGAAACGCAGCGTGAAACAAAAGAAAAGTTGTTTATTCGAGGATACAAACCTGCATTAAACGCTACATAAAATGGTTATGGAGAACGTTATATAATTCAGAAACATTTTCCTCACGATAAATTAAAGATTAGACTTTTTGACATCATAGACAGTTGCTTCTTCAACAAAAATGGAAAAAGGAGATATTTATATCTAGTGATCAGTCATCCAAAAACTTACTTTGTTAAACACCACTCTGATTCCACGCACAAGTACTCTGAAGTTGAAATAAAAAATATGCTAGAGTTCCTCATTGACAATATCTTCGTGGTCTTTGGTGATCAGGTCTTCCAACAGTCTGTTGGAATTCCCATGGGGACGAATTGTGCTCCTTTGTTAGCTGACCTGTTTCTATATTCATATGAAGCACAATTTATTCAAAAACCTATACGCGAGAAGAAGAAATTTCTTGCTGTGGCCTTCAATTTGACATTCAGATATATCGACGACGTTTTGTCTATTAACAATGATGACTTTCATTTATATGTCGATTCGATATATCCCTGTGAGCTCGAAATAAAAGACACCACATAGTTGTCCAGTCCACTTCTGCTTCATACTTAGATATTTTATTGAAAGTAGACATTAACGGCAAACTGACAACTCAACTGTATGACAAACGGGATGATTTCAGCTTCTCCATCGTCAACTTCCCATATTTATGTAGCAACATTACATTATCACCTGCATATGGTGTGTATATCTCTCAACTGATTCGATACGCAAGAGCTTGTTCTGCGTATAATCAGTTTTTAAATCGATGCAAGCTACTGACAACCAAGTTGATACAGGGGTTTCAACAGTCTCGATTGAAGTCAGCATTTCGCAAATTCTATGATCGTTATAACGATCTAGTTCGTCAATACAACCTATCATTGGGTCAAATGCTGTCTGACATGTTTCATACCGATTGTTAGGCCGTTCTTGGCACACTGATTTTGACTACGGATAACTCCGTTTACCTGATCAGGATATAGGGCTCACGGCGGGTGTGACCGGTCGACAGGGGATGCTTACTCTTCCTATACACCTGATCCCACCTCTGGTGTGTCCAGGTGTCCGAGTTTGCTTAACTATCTACTTTGTATTGCTTATAGGAGTTATGAGATTGATCACTGTTCGTTATCTTCACCTTTCATTATAAAACTGTTTTATTTGCTTATTACATATAACACAGGTCAGAAGTCAACTGCTATGTAAAAATAATTGTCAGTCAAATAAAACTTATCATTACTATTGGATACATTGTAAATTTTACATCATCCACATATCAATTTGGATTTCCCGTATTACGTTATATTATGACCTCACAATTAGAAATTAAAGAAAATTCAGCTGATGAGACGATCAACAATTGAATATAAAAAGCACCCTAGCACAATATGTTGAGGAGATCTCGTGTCTAATGAAAAAAGAAATGAGACAGATTTCCCGGGTAAGAAAAGAAATATTTACAATATCTACTTCAATTCTTCTTCGTTACATTAAACAGAGATAAGTTGTAATTCAAATGAATAATCGCTCCCCAATTAAGATAAAGGTAGGTAAGTAAATAAGTAGGTAGAGGTAAGCATCTTCTTAAAATTTGTACTAAAAATCTTAAATCAAAACACTTGTGTGTATTTCAATGGCTCATATCGGCTACCGTACTCTGGCGACCTAATATTATCCGTTCTGTCCATTATCGGTCTTCCTTGACTAATTCATCTTACGGTATACGGGAACAAAATTGTGATGAACAACTAAGGGAGACCATCTCCAAACTCCATTATTCCTGAACACGAAGGAAACAATTGTGGACATGTTCACTGGTATGATGAACAAACATTTCTCCATCAAAGCTGTCAAATTCATTCCCGAGTTCATAATTACGACAGGACGTTATAAATCATATACTGAAAATACGTTAAATTTTTAAAACAGACAGATTGGGTATATAAGCAAGGAAGTCTTTTCCAAAATTTCATGGAGTCTGTGTTTAAGGCGTTAAAGCTTCACAGAATGACGAAAAATCGATTTATTAAAGTTTTATTAGAATGGCTACCATAGAATTGTCACCCCAAGATAAGCTGAAGGGGTTATCAAGGACAGTGTCTTGAAAAATAGAATTCATACTGAAAATGGGGTCGGGTGTGGATTATTAACAAAAACATTTTTTTCTTAAAACATCTGATAAAGACCATGGATGAAAGTTAATGTCCGACTGAACGGCTGGAGTTCGTATCCCATCACAGTGGTATGTGCATGTATGGGCACACCAAAATAAAGGCATATCAAATTCATGGATTCAAAATTTCAACTGAGCGTGCACAAAATCTAGATTTTTGGTTTTATTCAAATATTTATACTACTACTTAGAAAAAACAATTCTTTGTTCTGTTTATGAGACACGTGATGAAATGAAAATATCGAGAGATACACTTGCTATATCGGAAGGTTCTCAAAATACTTGCAAATGTAGAAATATATACCCATATCATTGAGGTAACCCCTACATAACTCTAAAATGCACATAATGTGCAGGCATTTTATACAAAATATGTTTCACTGTTATTCTTCTACAGGTATTTGATTAGTACTGTAGAATTTGAATACCAGTAAATATATATGCATAGAAATTCAAGTTGATTAAATTCATAAAAGTGCACGTCAGAAATGAATTGGCGAAGAAAACCTCAAGATACTACCAGGTACCAAGTATCCTTGTGTGCTATAAATACCTGCGCTGTATCACCCCAACTTTCGGTTTTATGCCTTTTTGCGTTTTTCATCAATTGCCTTTTACAGAAGTAATTAAATTATAATCTAGAAAAACAATTATAACTGTTCTATAATATTGATACCAAATCCATGGTTACTGGAGCTTTGAATAGAATCCTAAACATTTGATATATGAACTCCCTTTATGAAATTTAAGAAATATGCATGTTAAATTTAAAGAGGATACAGGGTTCTTTTTAATTTGAAAACAATACAGTAGGTTAATTAAAATACTAAAAAGCAAGAAATTAAGAATATATTCTAAATTTGTGGAATTCTGTTTAAAAAAGTCGAAAAGGAAGACGATGGGAATTCTTTATGAAAACGGTTTAAACTCGGTATGGTCTCGCATACAATGTCACGGTTATGACGAAAGGCCAAAACTTGTTATCAGAATGTGCCTTGTTTATCAACTTCGGTTTTCACAATGACACTTCTTATGAAAATTCTGTTGTGGTCGACGCTACTCGTCACGGACTGGAAAGTTATTCTGGCAGTCTCTCAATTCGAAAATACAGTAGATCCAGTTATCAAACAGGTGAATGGATATTAACAAATATTAATACGCCACTAAACGGTAAATGAATTTTATGCAAAAGAAGGTATCGGTCGACGCCATTCTTATCTCAGTAGGGCTTTTAAAGACTTACTCAGCAATATACATGTAGTGATGCCGTCACTAACTAATTCAATGCATTATTCTCAGGGGTATTATGACCTCTATGTAACTTCGTACAATTTTCGAATGTCTGTGATTAGTAAATGTGGTCAGCTGGCTAATTAGTTGACAAGTTTTCTATTTTTGGTAACCATTGTAGTCACTAATATGTCATCCACGAGTCCCAGGCCTCAGTGTTGCAGTCGTCAAAGACAACCAAGTACTTCTTTCCAAGGGGTACGGACTGGCTGACCTACAAAGGCGAACACCTGTCACAGAATTCACCTTATTCCGACTTGCGTCAATTACCAAGGCAGTGTCTGCAACATTACTGGCTAAACAACTAGACGAAAGTTCTAAGTATTTATTTGCAAAACATAAATTGACATTTCCCTTTGCTTATTCAATATCAATTAGAAAAATATGTTGCATCTCCTTATTATGATGTAAGACTTTGTGTAAGTTGGCGTACTGGTTCTTTTAAATATGTTAATGCTGTTGCTCTGTATCGTTTGCAAGTATTAATCCGATCTCCGTTTGATGTATGAAACCTCTTTGTCTCTTTGGAGAAAAAACAAATTGAAAACTCCTGCAAATTTTGTCAATATTGTCGCGAATTCCATTAATATCATTTACCGTCATTTTGTGGTTCTCTATACACATTATTTAACATAATATATTTCAAATAATTTGTTGAAGTACAATTTCAAATTTCACTCACCAGCATTTGACAAATACAGATGACGGAAATAACTCTTCAGAGCCCCTTATAAAACAGATGGTGTCATACTCTATCAATTCAAAGATGACTTTACCATTATATGACAACATTTATGCATAATTCATGCTTGTAATAGAAAATCTGACATGTGCGTTTGCTCCCTGGTTTATTTCAGCGGTATTATTAATACTTTGCACATATATTGCAGCTACAACCTTTACACACATTTAACTAGTTTCTACGATAGTAGCTTCGAATTTACAAGCACGATCAGAACCGAGAATGCCAACATCCGGGATATTTTGTCACATGCACTCGCCATACCTAAACACGATTTCCTACGGTTGAATCCAAAACTCAACAGAGCCAATTTTCCAAGGCAAGCTATAATCAATAATTAAAACATTCTCCCCCATGATTGCATGATTCAGAGCTTTCTGATTGGCCGATATCCAACAAACAAGGAAAAATAGAACGTTATATTCACCACCACGAGCCTTCGAGGTGAATAGAACATATCATCTTTTCAACATCAGGCCAAAGAGAAGATGTGAATTCTCAAATTTAAAAGATTTTTGGTTGCTGATTGAAAATTCCCGCCTCTAACCACTGAGAGGTCTTGCATGCTTTACATCTTAAAAATGCACATCTCGTTGAATAATTATCTGAACACCGTCATTTAAAAAAAAATACATTATGTACATATTGGGTCTGTCGTTTTGTAGTCTTCAATTCTGAGTCGATTTATCATAACAGCAATATTAACATAATTCTGTGTACCTTCTTTCTAGTGTTTTGAAACATCTGAAGTCTATTTATCCTTTCCGAGAGACATACACGTACACAAATATTGCCTTTGGTCTTTCTACAACGATTTCCGAAAAAATAGGCGGAAAACCATGGGAAGATCTGGTTCGACAGGAGCTATTTACACCCCTAGGGATGCATAACTCTTCTTTCCTTTCACAAACTAAGAGCGGACATTACGTAGCCAAGGGGTATATCGATGACATCACAAAATCGTCGACTATTCACGTTCCTTCTAATGTTTATGAGTAAGTGGAATATATCATAGTATACAAAATATTATTTATGTCTGTGTATATCACAATTATCTATTTCTGTTAATTTGTATTATTTTATTAATTACATGCTAATCTTTGTTTAAATATTAAGTATTTGCGTTATTGGATATATTTATCATGATAATTTGCATCACATTATGGCATATCATATTACACAATTTCATTATAATTATATGTCTTGTAACATACTTTACATGCTACCTGTAGTATACTGATTATACCATATCATAATGAATGCATAATATTTATTATGATAATATGCATCATTATGATAATTTACATTAATATACTTGATTGAAATGATTCATAGTTAATTATCTTTATTGTTATTTTGTAGCTCTGTACTTTCACAAATTGCTTCGAATTGTGATTATATTCTGTTTAACGATTTTGTTATATTGTCTCATTAGACGCTACCAATGAAATTAATTCTATATAGCTCCTGGGGGAAAATATGCAGTTCAATAGGCTTGATGAGCAGTGCTCACGATATGGCTAAATGGATGAAATTTCATCTAAGTGGCGGATTAAACGGACAGGGTCATCGTATCATGTCATCAGCAACGCTAAGATCAACATATAAGGCCAGAAATTCCATATCAACCACTGGAATCAGTAAATATTTTTCTAAACCCAAGGTTCCCCACACCACAAGCGAAGACAACTATGCACTTGGGTGGAGAAATGGACACTACAGAGGTATCAAATTTGTAATTTCTTTGCAGTCCACCCACTGCTGTTTGGCACAAAGCCCACCTGTGTGTAAAATCTTATTGAATTCTGTAGTGTCTACGCTATTTTGAATTACTAAAAAGCAGATAATACTTAACCCCAACAAACTTTTAGCTTATTGCTTAAAGGCCGAGCTTGACCTACTTGAAAATCCGGTGGTAGTGCAATTAAGCAAATTTGGTGTAGGGCGGTGCTTATTGCTGCAGCCGAGTTAAAAATAAATTCCAGCATGCTGATAACAGAACAGAGCACACGTGTTACTTGGCTAAACAAGTAACCCACAGTGATAATCTCTACATAGTATATACAAGGCAGGATTTACAACACCTACTGCTGATTTATTGATTGATTATCGAATACAATTAATATACACTCTTGATTGAAATAAAAATAATTTGAATTATTTCAATTAAAAATATTCTCTTATCACCCATATCATCATGGGGGGGGGGGGGGGGGGGGAGGTCAGTCTTCACACAGCTGCATCAATTAGTACCTACAGTGTTCTCATTTAGAGACCATTTTCCATCAATGTGTTATTGTATTTTGTAAGAATAATGGGTGAAAGGCAGAGATTAATTTTGGATGTAAGTGAAATGCAAATGGAGGCCATAAAACATTTGTTTCTGCATAGTGACTGGGATTTTCACTCTATTGACTCATCACAGGAAGAGAAATTTGGCGGGAACACGTGTGTAAGACCAGAATGTGTAGACAAAGAAGTGCAGACAAATGTTGAATTAGAAACTGGATATTTGGAAACTGAGTGCATTGCCAATAATGGAGATGATGCAGAAAAATTTGTCATCCTGCAAGACAGTAACAAAGACGAATGTCCATTCTGCCTCTGCAAACCATGCATCACTGACGACATCAACAGGCAATTATGGTGGGAAATGGAGCCATTCAGACCGCCTCATCCCAGGAATTCAAAATTGCGAAAAGAAAAATATAAAAGGTTTTGGACCATGCTTTTACATCGTGGAGTATGGAGTGATCCCCGATATACCGAGAAAAAAACTGCGAGCTTTGGAACTTTTTCAGCCAGGACAGGAATGGCACAGACGTGACATTATGCCAACATGTGTAGTGGATACTGTGAGAACATGGCTACCAAATCCAAAAGATGTACAATACATGGGTCATTTGTGGGAATAGTTTTTATTTCATATTTGACAGTCAATCACATTATTATTTTCCTCTTGTTTGCATTTGTTTTGGATAAGCTAGGTATTTGGACTTGACAATTACAATGTAAATATCATGAGGATTTTACATTTATTCTAATTTCAATACAGATGTGAAAAATAAATCTGAATTATGGATTTTATCTTTTGGAGGTTGGATTTATCTAGAGAGGAAAGTAAGTCAAACATTGCAGAATTCTGGTTTTCTTACTGCCATGCCTGCATGAGATACAGACAACATCCGGTGTAAACAATAACAAACTAAGTCACTCCCACTGCTGTCAGTTTTGAATTTCAATTAGAAATAGATGTCCTGCTTCACATCTTTCGATGAAAAATACAGCTAAGAAAATTTTTTATTTTAAATTTAATTTGTGACCAAAGATGCACATTCATGAGAAGAGCAAGCATGGCAAAAATCTGATGATACAAAAGAATCTGTATTTTAATATTTCTAAAAAATTCTCTGCAATCTGAATGTGGCCAGAAAAATCAAATAAACCACCATTTTTCTCATTGGCTGCTATTTATACTCCGATGTCCTCCTTTAAGGTCATGCTCGAGAATATTTCACTCACATGGAGACGTCACCATTGCTGGTGATTGTTCATCGGATGAAATAGAAGACAAAGTAAATATTGAGCACATAAACAAATTGAGAGTATTTTGAAAAAAGAGAACACAACAAGAACTGTAGACGATAGTATTGTTTCGCCGTTTACCTTTTAAAAAGTTATCATTTTTAAATTATTTTTTTATGTCAATATACATTTAGATATTGATATGAATTTTCATATATGTTGACTTATATGACACCCCCCCCCAAGATTTAACTGTATGATTTGGGTTACAATCGCGGATTACGCGATAGTAATTAATGGTAACGGAAAATATTTTACCCCCTCCCTCTGTGAATTACCAATTCCTTTTTATAGGTATTCTAAATTTTCATTTAACAAATTTATGCCAAATCTTTTGTTGTTTGCGGGGGGGGGGGGGGGATATGTTTACAAAAAAAAAAAACACGGCAAAAAATTCTCACTCTTTGATGAATTGGAAATGAGGTTAAACTTTAAAAAAAAAAAATTAACCTTTTTCTATTCAATGATATGCAATAATTTGAAAAATTAATTTGTTATTTATTCATATCAATAAGCATTTTGAAATATATGATATGTTAAAGCCTGATTCCAAGGAACATATTTTTCTACCCCCTAATCAAAAGAAGTTGCATTTAAGAGGAATTAATTAATTAACATTGGTATTAAAATTGATTATCAATTACTTATGAATTCTACTTTGCATCATAAATATCTCATTATCAAAATTGCAAAGCATTTTAAGATATACGAGGCGGAAATCCAGAATTAACGTGCGTATTTCTTTCTTTCATTTCCAGAGTATAAGATTTTACGTCACACAGGAACTATTATAGGATTCTCGTCATTGATAACCCTCATACCGGATATGAACATAGGAATATTTACAACAATGAATGGACAAGATTCAGACTTCATATATAGAACTCTTCTACACAACTACTTGGCAGACGTCGCATTGGAAGAGGAAGCATGGCTCAATTCTAGTACTATATGTTCTTTTCCAGAACCCTGGTTCTCGTTAATTTCAAAAACATCGCATCCAATCAACAAATCTAACAAACTTTCGAGGTCAACTTCGCAATATGTCGGACATTATCAAAACGAAGCATACGGAGATTTGCATATTTTCCAAAACTCTTCCACTGGGTTCATAGACTTGAAATACGGTATTGCCACTTGGAACTTGTATCCCAAAAGTTCTCACGATCAGTTTACTGCCGAGGGATATGGAATTCTGCAACATTTGTCCCCGTACAATCTTCACAGCATCGCATTTCATCAAGGCTCCCACAGCGGCGTTTCCATTGCCAGTGTGGAAGTCACCAGTTTTGAACCCAAAGACCCTCCTATTTTCAACAAAGTCTCAAGTGTGGTTCCCTCAAACATTATTTTTGGAAAGTAAAATTTAGAAAAGTTTCACCGTAATTGTCATGATTAACTTCAGTTGTGGATTTGAGATCTGAGTCTGATAGGTCTGAGTCATATAAAAAAAGGTAGCTACTGTTAAGACTTTTGTCAAAAGTTCAGTTTAAAAGTAAATATTGCTAGTCTTTTGGATGATGCCCCTTGTCATAGTAGGTGTTGTTACAAAAATAACTTTCACTGCTAAATGATACAGAGCTTCTGAAGGATACTAGATTAAACTTTGTGACACTTCACCTATTCCTGTAACCAAAGACCTCTGTGTTTAAATGCTTCTCGAAAAAACTACCTGTAGTTCATAATGCTTACTAAACCATGATAACTATTCATTGAAGTACTTGTCGGTAATTATGTATATGCGTAATTATGCATGTGCAACTTAAATTTGCCACGAATACAACACCTTTATTTCTCTAGATACCAAGCTATTTTCTTCTATAGTTTGCTATATGGATCGATTTGAAAATCCTGAATTTATTTTTCCATTTAAAAAACTCCCAATTACAAACACAGATCATAACTTATATTCTATGCATTAGACCCAGAACACACTCTCAGTTTTCTTGTGTCTGTTGCTTAAGAGTCACGTTCAGTCTCTCAGACAATGTTACTTTTAAACCAATAGTAACCATAGCAAGGCAGAGACAAAGCTACAATTGATTATATGGAAGATGAGTATGCTATGTTATAAACCAAGTGAATGGGATACTTAGATAATATCGCATCAGCCAGTTAAAGATGATTTAATACATTACGACATGTACAATACATTGAGGCTAGACTTTAGGACTGTAAACACAAAGCTGAGTCTTGTGACAGCTGACAAGTAATCACATAGACTTTCGGAGGTGGAATGGGTTTTCGGTTCGCGATATATCTGTGAACAAAAGTGCATTTAACTGGAGATTGAAAATTAGATCTGGGAAGATTTGGCTGAGGTTAAGGGTTATTGAACGCTCTTCGTTTTACATGCACTAGGCACAACCTACGCTTGTGCGAGCACTGTTGAGATTCGTGATATGAATGCAAATACTTGAAGACAAGAAAATTTAAATTATTGATCAATTTAATAACAGTATTACGTTATTTTTTTTTTTAAATTCTGGTGTTTTCTTTTTAGAGTTGAACAGATGTGTTTTCCTAGCTCCAAGTTCATGCAAGTGTAATGTGATCGTTTATATAATCTGATAGAGTCCGTGTGAATTTTGAGTTTGCTTAACCCCCCTCTGTCCAATTTCAGTTTAATCTGTGGAGGTGACTGGTTTCTAACTCTGAAGTACAGAATATTCGGGAGTACAGACCTAAACTTGTGTATAACAGTCAAGGACTTTTCAAACTTATTCTGATGTAATATTCCAGATCTACCATAATTTCACAGCGTATTCCGTGTATACAGTATTCTTATTGAAAAGTTATAATCTATTTCGCATATGTTTCTTCTCGAATTATTCAATCCACATGCGTTGAAAGGGTACATCCATGAAACAAATTACCTTAAATGGTTGAAATACTGCCAAAACGACGTAAAACCGCAATCAGTAAATGATTGAAATACTACCAAAACAACATAAAACCGAAATCAATAAATGGCTGAAATACTACCAAAACAACGTAAAACCGAAATCAATAAATGGCTGAAATACTACCAAAACAACGTAAAACCGCAATCAGTAAATGGCTGAAATACTGCCAAAACAACGTAAAACCGCAATCAGTAAATGGATGAAATACTGCCAAAACAACGTAAAACCGCAATCAGTAAATGGCTGAAATACTACCAAAACAACGTAAAACCGAAATCAGTAAATGGATGAAATACTACCAAAACAACGTAAAACCGAAATCAATAAATGGCTGAAATACTGCCAAAACAACGTAAAACCGCAATCAGTAAATGGCTGAAATACTACCAAAACAACGTAAAACCGCAATCAGTAAATGGCTGAAATACTACCAAAACAACGTAAAACCGAAATCAGTAAATGGATGAAATACTACCAAAACAACGTAAAACCGAAATCAATAAATGGCTGAAATACTGCCAAAACGACGCAAAACCACAATCAGTAAATGGCTGAAATACTACCAAAACAACGTAAAACCGAAATCAGTAAATGGATGAAATACTACCAAAACAACGTAAAACCGCAATCAGTAAATGGCTGAAATACTGCCAAAACGACGCAAAACCACAATCAGTAAATGGCTGAAATACTGCCAAAACAACGTAAAACCACAATCAGTAAATGGCTGAAATACTGCCAAAACGACGCAAAACCGCAATCAATAAGTAAGTAGATTTTATTTAAAGTCGACACTGTGTACAAACATAAACAAATAAGATGAGGTCTACAGAGCTCTTAAACCGACTATCACAGACAAAATCAAATACAAAATATCACAAAGGTAAGCATGCAAAAACACGTATACATATTTTCACGCAGGGATTCAATCAATAATCCTTGTTTAAGGAGAGCAGAGTAGTTACAACGATTGGATTAATATCAAGGGAAAGGGATGATAAAACATAGTAACACAAATAAAAACAATTTTACTAAGATGCTGAACTTCCTATTACTTTGAACTTTCAGGAACACAGCTTTAAAAATAGTCACTTGGAAAAAGTATTGGTCCTCTAGGTGGTAGATTTTTTAATGAAATTATTATTTATTTATTTTGTACATTTGAATGTCCTGTGAAATTTTCTTTTAATAAATTTATGTTTTGCCCAACTCTTTATTTTGTATTCCCAATGGGAGTTATGAGATTGATCACTGATCGTTATCTTAGCATTTCATTGTACTTGTGTATGAAAGATTGTATATGTAGTTAGAGTAGTAAAGCAAATGTTGTAGAGAAAGACACTTGTTCGGTTTGTGGTGTGGATACTTGTATATTTTATGAAATTGCACAGAATTTCAATTTGAGACAAAATATGAAAGTGAGAAAATTATAATGCAATGTCATATTTTTAAATAATTAACAAACGCACAGGATTTTCTTTTCAAGAATTACTATTCAAAAGGTGCACACAGGTATTGATTATCAGGAAAAGGTGAATTAAAAATAGGAATTCAAGAGATGAAACGTCACGTCCTTCACAAGAGGTGAAAATGTGCACGTTGTAAGACTTGAACAATTCAGGGATAAAACATTAATCAAAATGATTTACAGCATTTGATTAATTCAGGAGTTGACATGCTTTTTCATTTGCAAGAGATGAACAAATGCAAAAAATGAAACGATCTATATATTTATATAATTTCCCAGACCACTCCATCTTGTTAAAGGTAAAGATAACGAACAGTGATCAATTTCATAACTTCTATAAGCAATGAAAATTAGAGAGTTGGGCAAACACGGACCCCTGGATATACCAGAGGTGGGATCAGGTGCCAAGGAGGGGTAAGCATCCCCTGTCAACCGGCCACAACCGCCGTGAGTCCTATATCTTGATCAGGTAAACGGAGTTATCCGTAGTCAAAATCAGTGTACCAAGAACGGCCTAACAATCGGTATGAAACACGTCATACACCATATAACCCAATGATAGGTTGTATTGGCAAACTAGATTGTTATAACGACCATAGAATTTGCGAAGTGTTGACTTTCAACAAGACTGTTGATACCCCTGCACCATCAACTTGTTTGTTAGGAACCTGCATCGATTTAAAAACTGATAAAATACCGTTTTATTTCATACCGGTATCAATATCAGTATTTATATATCAACAAATCTATAATCCTTCGAAGTTTTAATCCATTCTTGCATTGGAGTTGATTCATTGATTACAATTTCCCCTACTGACGAAGTCGAAGGGAACTTTAGGTTTGCGCTCCGTCCGTCCGTCTGTTAAGTTTTCCGCACTTTTTTCCTTGTTCTTGTAGACATTTATTTGGTATGTTGCTTTGCCATAACAAGTTACAGATCAAGTTTGAATTTCGTCTCGGTCCGTTGATTTTTCACTTCGTTATGGCCCTTGGACTTGAAAAATAGCATGAATTATCAGTTTTCCAGACTTTTTTGTTGTGCTTGCAGATATTCATTTGATATTTGGTATATTGCTTTATCATAACAAGTTACAGATCAAGTTTGAATTTAGTCTCGGTCCGTTGATTTTTCATTAAGTTATGGCCCTTGGACTTAGAAAAATAGCATGAATTGTTAATTTACATCCAAGTTTCTTATTTCTGTAGATAAGAGTACTACACTCATTAAAACTTCTAGCATAGTAATACAACAATGTAGCAAAATTATTCACGATCAACTATAATATTTCACAGTTTATTGTCTTGGTTAAAGACCTAAACCTAATTATACATTTGTCTTTTTCCTGGTCTAGTCTCTACTTGAATAGTAGTTGATTTCCAACCATTCCTATCCTGGTTCCCCAATTTTCCCTTTTACCATAACCTACATAATGAACTTTGAATATTGTTGTGGTACAGTAATTTTTGCAACCGGTAGGGGACTATGCATTGTCATGCAATACTCTCAGAATGCCTGTTTATATTAAAAGCCGAAATCTCGATGAGAGAAGTTTCCAGATACAATAATAAAAAACTGATTCTGCAGTCTGGATATAGAGATTTATCAGGTTATACACTATCATAATAGATTTGTCTTAAATTAACTTAAGTTCAGTGAAATATAAAAGAGGGAAATAATGTAGTTTGAAGTGCAATCTAATTAAAATAAGATCTTCTCTAGCCGTTACACTGGAGAAGGATCCGACTGCATTGCATTTGAGGTCATGCCATTTCACAACTGACCACATCACATGACAGCTTTCGCTAACATGAAAGGTTTGCTGGTATATATGAAAACGACTTTGTATTTATCATACACATGTTGACACTTACCGAGAAATACGGGAAAACAACAGACAAAGATGGCGGCGGCCATGAGCAATGTTAGAACACCACAGAAAATAAACTTTAACGATAATGGATGTAATATATCTAATATTTTCCTTTAACGCTAATATTTGGACTTCGTTTAAACTTTTCATATACCGGCACTATTTTTGTGAAACTACAATCAGATTAAGATTTAGTAAAACGATTCCTGATTGGTCCTTGATTCTTTGTGAAGTTATTGTTATTGGTCGAATATTTATTGAATTATTCATGACACTGACCTCGAATACAATGTTGTCAGACGACATTCACTCCAGTGTAACGGTCAGGGAAGATCTTATTTTAATTTGATTGATTGAAGCAGTAAGTCTTTTTAAAAGAACATCTGTACGCTAATTACAAGGCGTGGCCAGGTAAAGAATAAAATTATTCCTTTGTGAAATTTTACCAGAGTCGCTGAGCTTGTCCAAAATCATGACATATGGGAATAACTAATTTGTTAGAGTCATTCACCATTGCATAATCTACGACGAAGTAATTAAAAAGTCGTATAAAATCGGAAGAATGGTGCACTACACGCATTACTTTAAAAAAAAATGTCCACAAGAAATGTCCTGTGCTCTCTGTTTGTGTTGTGTTGTGTTGTTTTCACCTGTCATGGCACCATCGAAGACGAAATAAGAACGACGATTCAAAATGCGTATTCTGATTGTAGACATTACAGGAACCCAGGAATGGTAGTGTCAGTGGTGAAGGACGGCCAAAATGTCTTCAGCGAGGCTTACGGTGTCAAAGACCAAATATCGCAAGAACCCGTCACCACGGATACTCTTTTTGGACTGGGAGGAATTTCTGCACTTTTTGCAAATATTCTAATTGCCAAAAAAAGTGCAGAATACACTGAGTATAAGTACGTATCTGAACTTTTGATTTTATTGTCATCTGTTTCACCTATTCTTTGTCGGTAACTAAATTTCTGAGGTCAAGGTAACATCATAATTTCATGTAGACAGGTTTATCATGAAGAATAATTATTGAGGCAATGCACCGGTTTCGAGATATGTTCGAGTTATTTCCCTTTGGAGAACTCTCGCACATAGTAAGGCGCGAAACAATTTGTTTACATGCTGGAGTGGGAGAAATATTCATCACTGTGGAACTGAATCTGCTCAGCAAATTTCTCATACACAATTTCATCACCCGAATTCAAATGATACACAAACTAAATAAATGATATGTATTCTGGAAGTAATCAAATATATGGAATCCTAATTATATCACGTTATTTAATTGTTCGTACGTATCATATTCAGGATATTACTTACAAATATGACGAGGTAGTTCAGTGGTAGAGCATTCGTTTCGTAACCGGGAGGTCGTGAGTTCGAGTCCCGCTCGTGCTATGACCACGTCAAACCTAAGACGTTAAAATAGTTAGTGATTTGATCCTTCGCCAAACATTCGGCATTTAGAAGTAAGAGTCACGGATTTTTCGGATATGACCTTAAAAACGGAGGTCCCGTGTCGCGGTAGGCATCGATAAGGAATACTTCACTGCTAAGGCCCTGATCACTAAGTATAGATCTAAATTTGTGGTACTTCACCTACATCTGGTGACGTCTCATTTTGAGTGAAAAATCCTCGTCGAAACGTAAAGTAATCAATCAATCAACAAATGTAACAATGTTTATATGTTTCCATTTTAGTAAAATATTTCGTTCGATAGTATTTTGTATTTCCTACATTTGTGTATTGAAAGAGAAGCTGCTATAAATAAATTTTGTCGTTTTCGTTGCACTGTAGGTCTATTCGAAGTTCCACTAAATGCACAGAAGAGCTCTTATCTCAAAACTGGCGTCTCCATACCTCTCTACCCAATTTTAACTTCTGCTACTTAAAAAATTATTTTGATGGTTAAATTTTACGGCATTCTATTTCTGCAAAAAATACTAGAAGCAGTACTTTGGCGAAACCGGCGTCCTCCGCTTCAGGATCGGACGATGAAGTGTGACTTTATAATCTGAATGAATCGGACTGTTGAATGTATCTCTGTGTCTGCAGGGAATTAAAGGAAGTATTATATATATATATATATATATATATATATATATATATATATATATATACACTCCTTTATTCAGAGGATGTCACTCATTACATATATTCTAATTATTACAGTTTCCCTACGTGTGACGTCACAAATGTACATAAATTCTATATAGCCCTAGTTTGATTACAAACATATCAGAGTGCAAAATTCCCAACAATACCAATACTGTTGTGTAGATTGATTATATTAGAGTATATCATGTAATTGTATTTTGCTTAACGTCCCTCTCGAGAATTTGTCACTCATATGGAGACGTCTGTATGTCTTGTAAAAAAAGAAAAAAAAAGAAAGATAAATGCAGCGGCAATTCTTGGGGACAAAGGACTATCAAATGATAGTGTTCGCAAACATTTGATAACAGTTCAGCCACAAACTCAACAATAAATGTTACAGGAGAAGTTTAAAACCTTGTGAATAAAAAAAAAGACCGCGTGTGATCTACAGCTGACGTGATACAAAACAGTCAAGAAATAGTAAATTAAAGAGTAAAATGTTAATATTGTGAAAACTTGCACTCTAATTCCTTTAACTTCATTTAACATTCTCAAACATGATTTATTTGTGTATTTTAGTAGGCACTCTTTGGCTACAGAATGTTATGCGGCTTTGAAAGCCGAACAGTAAAAATGTAATTAGAAACCTGGGGCGGAGGGTCTCCCATGGTTTGTGATGTGATTTATATCCAACGGGTTGTGTTTTCTATCCCCGAGCCAAGGCTATATATATATGTAACATTACAATAATAAAACTCAAAATCCTAAACACCATTCATGGTTAAATGAAGAACATATTCATATTGCTCTTAATTTCAGATTAGAAAATTAATACACACATGTATGATTGTAAGGATGCAGTGGTGAAAAATTAAATTTAATTGATTCAGGAGAAGTTCCGAGTCTTACTGCGACTTTCATATTTACTATAGGAACCTGTATAAAAGTACTTGAATATCTTGATGTGAAAATTATTTACACATTATCAAGTAAAATACCTCTATGTAGTTATATTTCTTATAGAATTATTCATTAAATGAAAACAAACTTATATTTTGGAGCAGGATGCATGTCAAGTACAGCTCCACAGTCATACTTTGTTTATACCTCAAGTGCTTACGAATGCATTGTTATCATTTAGCATAGACGAGGACATAACCCTGAAACGTCTATTTGGGAATGACACCCTTTTTAGGAAGTCAAAGTTACGTTCGAGATACGCTACCACACTAGATATAATGTCACATCGCCTTGGAATCAAAAATACCCCCTATCTCTTCCTGGACGACTCTATAGACAGAGGCGATCCTGCTCTCCAGTAAGTTTGGATGACATTGTTGCTTATTTCTTAACACAAAATTTCAACAGAATAATGCTTTTTCATACCCCTCCCGGGTATTACCTTTTGTAAAGAAATATATTTTATGCTGAAAATTTTGCATTAACTAGTCAATGAAAATTATTTAATAATATTCACTGTATGTAAAAATATAAAGTAAATATATGTAACAAGAGTCTGACCATTTTTTCCCCAGTCGAATTAAGCATATGAAACCAAAGGGACGTTTCAGGGACAGTTTTTACTACAATGAATTTGTGTCCTCCATTCTGACCACCATCGGCGAGAGGCTTGGCGCAGACAGTTGGGAGAATCTCATTGAAAACGAAATTTTCTATCCTCTTGGAATGTCCAACTCTGAGTTCTTCACTACAGTTGCTCCTGCTATGGTAAACATCGCCAAGGGCTACAAAGATGACGAGAACAGTCTGTATCCAGTTCCATATGAATTTCTAAAGTAAGAACTCTTTCTTTAAAAACTATTCATTTTATTTTTTAGCTTTCCTTTGTAACTAAACTGCATCATGGCCAGTTATATACATTATCTATAATTTCTATGCATATTTCATTCATTATTACAACTACTACCAGGGTCTATTTTCGGTACCCGCGCAACGTCAAAACTTTGAACATATGTTATAACTCTTCCTTAGACAAAACACCCGTCATTAAAAGTGAAAGTCACGGGTCTTTGAGTTATGATTTCACAATAAAAGTCTTATGTCACGGTAGGTATTGAAATTGTGTCACAGTGGGTGTAGAAACGATAAAGAATCCTCAAAATTTGTGGTACTTCACTTTAAGTTGGTGACGTCTCTACGTAATTGAAAACTTCTCGAATGAGACTTAAAATCCCATATACAGAAACAAAATACTAACTAAATGAACTATACTGTAATGTATTTGTCGTAAGGAAATGGACAAGACTGTGCAGCACCTCATGCGTAATCAGTAGTGCAAACGACATGGCCAAATTCATGAACTATCTGCTAGGAAATGGTACAATACCCGGATCAAACGAAACGTTGTTGAACAAGAGAGATCAGGAAAATTTGTTCGATGCCCACAATCGCCTGAAAGACCCCAGCGTTGAGGATTACTTCCTTGCTCCTAAAGTACCTGTATCGCGAACACATTGCTCATACGCCATGGGAATAAAGAAAGGAATGTATAATAGTGAGTAGCAATGCCAAAACATTTTGTTATCCTTTGAAAATCTATTGAAATATATAACGTTTAGTAGGTCTTTAATATCGAATTCAGACATAAGTATGGCTCTCGGTCTCGAAATTCCCAATCTATGTCTAATCAAAGTACTGAATAACGCTAAGCGTGTGAATTATGACATTTACATGAACTATGGATTTACTCTGACAACCTGAAGGTGTAATACTAGTATTTTTCAAATAGAACTCTTAATGCGCAATTAATCCAAAAGTTGATGAGAAAGAGAAGGAAAAAAAAATACATTTCACTATTGAACGATTTGAATAGATAACTGCTTCTTTGTAATGTTGACAATGCAAATAATTTTATCTGATATCACCGTCGGTGGGAGATGGCGCTGGACCTGAAGGGAATATGGATCGGTTGAAAATCGGGTAATGCCAATAAGCGCATTGGCAGCCTGAAAAACTAGGGGAAAAACAAAGGACATAAGTTTCATGCAAAACTTGATGAATAAAGTTGGCTAAAAGAAACATATAGTTAAAATTTCAGAATTAACTTTACCTCATGACATAGCCTAAAAGGGGAAGGGGTATATATATATATATATATATATATATATGTGTGTGTGTGTGTGTGTGTGTGTGTGTGTGTGTGTGTGTGTGTTTGTGTGTGTGTGTGTATCATTATAGTGAAAA
The DNA here is from genome assembly GCF_947568905.1 of Ostrea edulis. Lineage (NCBI taxonomy): Eukaryota > Metazoa > Mollusca > Bivalvia > Ostreida > Ostreidae > Ostrea > Ostrea edulis. The sequence continues at coordinate 53,953,101 of NC_079168.1, read as the reverse complement.
TTGAATAACATTAAATCCTCAAAAGTTGAGGTATAACACCCCTACTAAAAATCTCTGGTCAGACTTCCTGTTCGTCAATCTTACCTATCAAAATTTTAAAAAAAAACATGTAACAAAACAAATTTTAAAAAACCAAACAAATATACAAAAATACAATCTTCATGATGATTTACGAATAATGATTCGAAAAACATAAAAAGAATATGCATAATTATGTATTCAATTTTGCACACAGTAAATGGTTTCCTTTTATTTCAGACAAAAGGATTCTCGAAGTGGCAGATGATTTGCATGGATACAATACAATGATGACATTGTTCCCCGACTACAATCTAGGTATATTCATTGCTATGACTGGAGAGGACAAAGACGACCTCTTCCGAACTACCCTCAGCAGCTACATTACTGACATGTACCTTGGAGATCAGACATGGTTGAACTCCACAACTATGTGCACCTTTCCTGCCCCTTTCATGCCTGCCCTGACACAAGATACTCCTGAAGTACACCCAGAGGTCCCTCTTGGCAGGCTTTATGAAGAATTTGTAGGCAACTACACAAACAAAATTTACGGTACAGCAGAGATCGTGTTTGAAAACGGACACTTAGGACTGAAGTATGGATATGCAACTTTTGTTCTGAAGAGAGAAAAGACAACATCTCTCAAATTTAACATGTTCCCATCTGGACTTATTGAACACATGTTTTCGGTGGATGATTTGAGATTTAAAGAAAGAAAGGGTTCATCAGATATAGAGTCCTTCAGAGTAGACAAGTTTGACAATGCTGAGTTTGAGAAAGTACTTCCGGCTACTACCACAACCTCAACAACTACAACACCACTACCGGCAGCAGCTATACAGCCGGCTGGTGGAATAGCAATACCATATCAGGGACAATAAATCACATTTTACGATAAAAGTTATTCTAAAGTATAATCTTATATTTTGGGGAAAAGTTTGGAATAGTGTGTGTTCTACATTTCCATTCATCTTAAACACAGAACACGGACTCCACTTGTTCATTAATGTGTGGGGGTTCAAATCTTGTAGTTTGACTTTTCTCATATTTACACACGCTCGTTTGGGGGGAAATGGTTGAACAAACAAATCTCAAATTCCATATCTTGATGTAGATAATCAAAAACAGCCCAAGGGCCACAACACCCACCTGAGTCACTTTACTCGTATAAATATGCTAGTAATTTGAGGCACCAATAGTTTAAAACCTAAAACCCTATTGTAGGTCTTCCTGCTCCCATGGAACAAAACTAATGTTGCATGTACAATGTACATTACACAGGGATGCTAGCAATTTTTCTTGAGAAGATTTTTGGAAAAAAAATTGCTCCATGTTCTCATGCTTCACACAAATCACTATTGTGGTGCATCACTTTCCCTATAGCCAGTCGTCGTATTTGAAAGCTTCCATTCTTTTCAGACCAATTTGACGAGATGTTCCTCAAAATAATTGAAATCGTATGAGTTTTCCTTTTATGGAACCCTTGTCAACCGGCGACAGATACATCATCATTTACAAAAATCATCGCTGCAGTGAATCTTGCCACGATAATCCAATGAATTGTTAGTTTAAAGTACAGAAACGGGTGTTGAACTGAGTGGGGTATGTTTTTCAAGATGGCGACTTTCGTCCCTTGTATTAATATGATACTACGGGCAGAAGGTGTTATTTAAACCGATGTATTAATTACAAAAGCGTGTCGGCATCCTTATCAGAACGATTTCAAATGTGATTTTAACGAGGATTTATATATTTTTTTTTAATTTTCCACAATCCGATAGACAAGTCCCTGTGATCTATGCTACATGTACAAGAGAATTTTCTAATTATAAATTTGACACTACAAATGTATATACGTATGAATTTTGAAAAGAATGTCCAAATATAGCGAACGCAGCGAATCAGTACCCCGGACTACAAACTCTAATGAATAATGTGCACCAAATAATCCGAGCTAAATCTGAACCTTTGAGGAAAAAAAATTGTCACTAATCCCAGAAGTTCCTCGTCAAAATGGCGGACATCTCGCAAAGTCACACTTTGGATTAAGATTGTGAACTTACGTGGATTATAATTCCAATTTTGTGTTCTCCTAGCTCCAAAATACAATGCATCATTAGGCCTAATGTTTAAGGAAGTGCAGTGTTGATGAAAGGTAGGGTAAGACTATGTGTGTCGTCATGTGCATGTTTTGACGTACGTCATAATACGACTGGCGGATCAGAGTTCGTTTTATGCAACGACCCCCCCCCCAAAAAAAACCCACGGTTTTTTTCCGCGTCGAAAATAAGAACTGCTCAAATTTATCTACCAGTCTCAATTCCATGGTACATGTACGTCCGGTAATGCAAACCACGAGAACACCCCCACCATGATAACCAATTCATCAGCGACATTTATTCTATCTGGGCTTGTGAAGAAATTTCAATGTATCCTTACATCAACAAACGGGGGGGGGGGGGGGGTCAAATATGTTGCAATTTATTCAATAATTATATGCAAATGCTGAAATACATATATTTCATTATTGTATTAAAACTAGGATTTTGAACAATATAATGAATATTGTTCTAATATCCGCTTCTGAAACATGCCATTGATACAAGGGGATTATAATATGATTTTTAAAAGAAAATTACAAGTTCATAGGTGGGGATAAGGAGTGGGGGGGGGGGGGGTTAAAAATAGAAAATCTCTGGATCCGCGCATGTACATGTATGTAAAATAGTGTTGAATTTATCGAGTTATTTAAAATTATCATTATATTGGAATGCAATTTTATGTCCACAGGCAGCGCTGTTCACACACTTTTACAAACTTGACTTAGATATTGTTGGACATTTTTATCACACAATTAGTGACTTGGAAATATTGAAAGTAGAAATAAAGTAGAGACAGTCGAGAGCATACGGTTAAGAACACGTCGTCAAAAGTTAAGCAAGTCTCATATATTTTTTCAACCACTTTGAAAAGTTATGAGATTGATCACTGCTCGTTATCTTCACCTTGCATTCATGTATACATATTTGTAACTATACTTGTTTTTCTGCATGCTGGGTATTTTAGAGTCGTCTAAATCTAGCAAGAACCTAATACAGGACTTCAATATTGTTCACGATTTAATATAAAACCCTGGGAGAGAGCTGAAATAAGCTGTTTCTGCTGCCTAATCCCATTCATATACTGAGTATATACTTTATCTTTATGAAGCGATCAAGTCCACTTCTTGGCCCAGAGGGTCATGAACAAACGCTATACAGCATAAGGATGCTTGGATATTCAATCTAAATTTTCAAGGATTTTATCCAACATATACCAATTAAATCAAAATTCAATCCCGGTCATGGCTATATCGTAACCGTACAGATCATGGTTTTTTAAAACAAAACTGAATCTCCAGTATACAGGGACGCTTAAGAATTGAGCTGTATGATCAAGAAGTTCATAAGAAGACATGTAAAACCCCGTTATTACACACTTACCTCATCCCTGTAAAGGAACAGACACCTTCATTTAATGAAATTGTAATCCCTTTCTGCCAAGGATACTCGGTATATATGACAAAATGTACTCGTAATTGCTCAAATGCGTGAAATAGTTCAAGGGTCTCTTGTTGGAGATTCCTTTTCCATTCGATAACATATTATCTGCAAACAAGTACGTACTTATGTACACGTCATACGTACCATGTTTAAGCATAAACCATCGCATCAAAAAGTTTTTTATCATGATATTGCTACATGTATTGGGGGATCTGCTGTATGTAATGGGGTCTCATGGGTTAATATATGCACCATGAAAATACACAAAATACGAATTATCGTATCATATTCTAAAGAACTTTTAGTAAACTTTACATCGCAAAACTTTTCCCATATCAATAACATCAAAACCTATGACTATTCAACACTATACATGACCATTCCTCACGATAAATTAAATACTATACTTTTTGACATGACAGACAGTTGCTTCTTCAAGAAAAATGGAAAAAGAAAATATTCATATCTAGTGATCAGTCATCCAAAAAAACAAAAGTTGAAATAAAAATATGCCTGAGTTCCTCATTGACAATATCTTCTTTGGTGATCAGGTCTTCCAACAGTCGGTTGGAATTCCCATGGGCCCAAATTGTGCTCCTTTGTTAGCTGACCTGTTTCTATGTTCATATCAAGTAGAATTTATTAAAAGCATATGTTGCTGTGGCCTTCTATTCGACATTTAGATATATCGAAGACGTTTTGTCTATTAACAATAATAACTTCCATTCATATGTCGATTCGATATATCCCTGTGAGCTCGAAATAAAAGACACCACAGAGTCGTCCACTTCTGCTTCATACTTAGATATTTTATTGAAAGTAGACATTAATGGCAAACTGCAACTCAACTGTATGACAAACGGAATGATTTCAGCTTCTCCATATTCATGTAGCAATATTCTATTATCACATGCATATGGTGTTTATGTCTCTCAACTGATTCGATACGCAAGACCTTGAATGTTTGCCCGGTTCTCTGTTTTGTGTTGCTTGTGGGAGTTATGAGATTGATCGCTGTTCGTTATCTTCGCCTTTCATTGATTCTTTTCCACTATGTGATATTGATGAAATGTGACGATAACAAACAGTGATCAATCTCATAACTCCTATAATTAATACAAAATAGATAGTTGGGCAAACACGGACCCCTGGACACACCAGAGGTGGGATCAGGTGCCTAGGAGGAGTAAGCATCCCTTGTCGACCGGATATATTGCATTGCCTCCATGTAGGTGCTCTATAATAGTTTAATTACACACTGTATCCGTCTTTCTTTTGCATGACGTATTTGAACCCAATCTAATGATGTCATAAGAAGGGGTTGTTAGAAGATGACATGCATAAATATTATACATGTTGCAGTTACTCTGTCTGTGTAACAAATCTATGACTGAACAAGGGATCTGACGTTCATTGGAAACGTATATTGGATTTGATAATCCTATTGCAGTTATAGAATTTACCTAGAGGTTTTGTGAAGAACACATCTTGTTTTATACTACTGATGAATATCATATTCTAGCCTAGAAATACAGAACAGGGAAATTAATATATATTTTACAGCCTTTGGGGCTAGTGATAAAAATACTTTTAACTAATACTCGGGTGAGCGATATGACCCGTGGGCCTCTAGTTTTATTCAAAGCATGTAATTATATCAAAGTGTGTGTCACAAAGGACAGTGCCGCTGTTCACATCAGACATTTTGTATTGTTATTCATTTGGAAAAAAACAAACTTCAAGAGAACAGAAAATATTCATCAGAATATTGATAGTTGCATCAGGGTGAGGTAAATTAGCCTGTGTCTTCAGATTGTATGTCATTAACAGAGTTTAGATGGCAAGGCAATATTAACAGATTAAATTCTGAAGACAGAAACTAGCTATTTCATAACTAATGTTTCAGGATATTTTCTAAGATATATGATTTTTTCACCACAAAAGCAAGGTGGTGGTTTTTTTTTCAATAATTGATTTGCAAGTGTTAATTAGAAATTACAAACCTAGATTTAACCATCAATGGATCTCAAGGGATTCCAGATATACTTGACACGCAATGGAAAAACAGACAAAAAGAAAATAACAAACCATTTAACTTAATTCTTGATATAAGCATTTCAGTCCTTTACAATGCAAGTTGCTGAGTCATGCTATGCAACATTCTTTTCTCTTGATATTGGTGTCCTAGATGGTTGTAGATTCTCAAAGTGGTTATCTAAACCAAACAAAGTTGGCTTCCGTCACGATTTGGCATTTGATACACAAAAATTTTGATTCTGTGAATAATTTTGTATTAGTAAGCACATTTCCTCGTAAAGTAATGCCAAAAAGTCAGTACTCAATATGAATGCAAGTCACCTTTTTACTTAAGAAATGTTTTATCAGTATGCAGTTAAGTATATCATTGAGAGAGTCAACAAGATTCCGGTTCTTCAGGAGCAAACCTATTTCCCGAGGCGTACTGAAGTCTTGCTGAATTCCTCAATGGTATGCTTTAATTAACCGTATTATTATACCATTGTTGCAATCATACAGACACAAACATGAAAATCAGAATAAGAGTTGAAATTAATACAACGTTTAAAACCGGGACATACTCGCCATCTTCTGTTTTTGTCAGGCAAATGCAAAAGACAGTGTACTCCTCTTTTGCATTTGCCTATTCATGGAGACATACCATCTTCCCCTCACATATACTGTAGATTCATCTACCTGTAAAATAAGATGTAATTGAATCACATGTCATTGATACCTTTCCTAAAGTGATAATATGAACCACGCGTGTCGTCATTATCAGTGTTGAATAAGACAATGGATTTCATTTGGATCATGCAATTGCCATGAAACCAGTCAGAATTCAGATATCCAGTAAAGGAAATTTCAACATAACCAGCCAGAGTTTGTGAGAATATTGTGGATCATAAACCTTTGACTTAGGAAGCGTTTTTCTGTTTGCCTATTTCACTGTTATGGCGCAATAGATGTATATTTAACACGTAATGCCAAATCATCTCTCTCATATATTTTTCAAATTTGAATTACAGTACATCACCATCAATTATAGTTTATGATTATATATTATCTTTCACAGCTTTAAACCTGACATTTACAGTTAAAAGGCGGTTATCTAATGGGTAGTTGTGTACATATTAAAACAAAAGTACGTACCATCTATCCTTCTGTGTTTAGTAAATCAGAAGTGATAAAAGAATTAGATAGGTTACATGAGGAATGTTTTGGTTACAGCTGACAAAGCTTGTAACAAGATTGTCTTTGTTTGTAAGGTTCATTATTACAACTGTATTTTAAACGAACTTGGCATTTATTCCACTTTTGGTAATCGTAGTTATACTCCAACTGTCCTTTCAAAAGATGAAATTCTTCAAAACCATGATTCAGTTTTAGACATATTTAATATCCCAGTCAATGGGTCGAATGAATATGAGTTACCGTACCTATACTGGATTTCTAAACTACATAAAAACCCTTATAAACAAAGATACATTGCATGAACCAGTAAGTGCTCTACCAAGCCACTATCTTTGCTCCTCACGAAAATATTTACAGCTGTGAAGGAGAAACTTCAAACTTACTGTGCGACTCCATATGCCAGAAGTGGTGTAATCAAACGTGGATTCTAAAAAATTCTGAAGAACTTTTAGTAAACTTGAAATAGCTAAACTTTTCCCAAATCAATAACATCAAAATCTATGACTTTTCAACACTTTACACGACTATTCCTCACGATAAATTAAAAAACTAGACTTTTTGACATCATAGACAGTTGCTTCTTCAACAACAATAGAAAACGGAAATATTCATATCTACTGATCAGTCATCCAAAAAATTACATTGTTAAACACCACTCTGATTCCAGGCACAAGTACTCTGAAGTTGAAATAAAAAATATGCTAGAGTTCCTCATTGACAATATCTTCGTGGTCTTTGGTGATCAGGTCTTCCAACAGTATGTTGGATTTCCCATGGGCACGAATTGTGCTCCTTTGTTAGCTGACCTGTTTCTATATTCATATGAAGCAGAATTTATTCAAAAACGTCTACGTGAGAAGAAAAACTCTGTTGGTGTGGCCTTCTATTCGACATTTACATATATCGACGACTTTTTGTCTAATAATTATAATACTGTAAATGAGGATATGATTGCGGTGGTTTTAATTTCGCTATGTTCGCGGTCGGGGATTTTCCCGCGAAATTAAAACAATCGAATCATTTTGTAAGTGTGATACAATGCGTTTTGAACAGTTACCTGGAATCAAAATAAAATTCGAATTCCGAGAAAATAAAACCACCGCAATTAGACCAATATGAAAAACCATGAACTTTTAGCACCACAAAGTTAAAACCACTTACAGTAACTTTCATTCATATGTCAATTCGATAAATCCCTGTGAGCTCGAAATAAAATACACCATAGAGTTGTCCATTTCTGCTTCATACTTGGATATTTTATTGAAAGTAGACATTAACGGCAGACTGACAACTCAACTGTATGACAAACGGGATGATTTCAGCTTCCACATTGTCTACTTCCCATATTCATGTAGCAATATTCTATTATCACCTGCATATGGTGTTTATATCTCTCAACTGATTCGATACGTAAGATTTTGTTCTGCATATGGTCAGTTTTTAAATCGAGGCAAGCTACTGACAAACAAGTTGATGGTACAGGGGTTGCAACAATCTCGACTGAAATCAGCATTTCGCAAATTCAATCCAGTTCGTCAATACAACCTATCATTGGGTCAAATGCTATCTGACGTGTTTCATACCGATTGTTACGCTATTCTTGGCACACTGATTTTGACTACTGATAACTCCGTTTACTTGATCAGGATATAGGACTAAAGGTGGGTGTAACCGGTCGACAGGGGATGCTTACTCCTCCTAGGCACCTGATCCCACCTCTGGTGTGTCCAGGGGTCCGTGTTTGCCCAACTATCTATTTTGTATTGCTTATAGGAGTTATGAGATTGATCACTGTTCATTATCTTGACCTTTCATTCATTTTCATTTTTTTTCAAATACCGCAAAACCAATCTATTATGTTTATTTTTTATTTTCTATGTTTAGCGAAGAAAGGAATATTCATTTACTTCTGTTGTATTGTTTAACGGTATAATGACAATCTAACTCTCCCCCCCCCCTCTCTCTCTCTCTCTCTCTCTCTCTCTCTCTCTCTGTGTATGTGTGTGTGTGTGTGTGTGTGTGAAGCCAAGAAAAAAATACCAGAGTAGAAGACTAAACAAAATGCATATAGAAATGTTATCTATGTAATGAGTGCTGTAGAGAACTGAATATATTTCAGAATTCTTATTAACAATTTACATTGACTACAATATTCATCAAGATCTCTACTGATTACTTCTTACCAGAATAATAATTGGTTTAGCATTCGTAAACTCCAAAACGATAATATCGTTATATACTGTTACATAAAGTAAAACTATACATTAAGCCTTCTTAAACAACAGTTTACAATTAATGATTGATTGAAAACTTAACCTAGTCTTACAGTGTACTATCAAATGCAAAACTATGCTTTAATCATAAATATTTGACGTCTTATTCACTGCGTTTGGTGTTCTCTGTTCCAAATTCTTCATCTATCCTTTTTTAAAACATAGGAAATAATAATCATATTCATTAAGTATTAAATGCGATGAAAAAATTAAATATCAGCGTGGAAATTTATACGAGGTGAAATTCAACAAGAGAAACGAATATATGTGAGCGTACTTTTGTACTCTCGTCCATAGCATTTTTCAAATTCTGACATACTTATTCGGAAAAACCTAAATAGGTATAAAATGAAAGCTTTACAATGCTCGATATACCGGAAACTATTTATTATTGTTTGCATTTTGATTTATTAAGCGGGTCTCTGGATCATACAGTACACTAAAACAAATAATAAAATAAAAGCACGTCATCATTTTCAATTACAGTAAACAAATACAAAACAAAAAAATTCAATGAAAAAATTTAATTTATGAGTTTGGAAATAAAATTTATATCCGAAGCTAGAGTGGCTGGGATTTTGCCTTTATTTGATATTCAGATAAGTCTAGGCGAATGATTTATGGCTTCGTGTCAAGACATAAAACAGTATAATGACCACGCCTATGTAAACGAGTCCGTATGTAAATCGGTGTATACTGTCCTTATAGTGTTCACTACTTTGAAAATCATTAGAAGCCCTGTTTGTCTTCTCCCTTAATAGAGGGGAACGTATATTTGAATTTCAAATAGAGATAATGCTACTTACATAACCCCTCCACCCACAGTTCCCATTAACCTTTGAATCAAGACAAAATTCATAATAGAAAAAAATATCCAGGTAACGAAATTCACATCTGCAAAAAAAAGAGTCTTTGATGTTTTGATAATTCTGTACAACTTATTACGTTGTAGCAAATGAAGGTCACGTGACTACTGAAGGACTCTGTGCCTAAATATATGTTGTCTTAATGTAAACAGTTGATTTACAGGTTGATATAGAAACTTTTTTAAAACCCCCATTCTCATAAACTTTTGGCATATGTTAGAGAATATTTCATAGTTTTGTCTACTCTAATTTACTGTATTAACCTCAATTTAGCATTATTCCATATCCTTTTTAAATAAATCAACACGAACCTTTATCAATAAAATTTGTGGAATGTGGAATAGAAACATGAAATCAAGTAGCATTTATGCACCATCCTTGATGTTTGCTGCTGAAACTTTAACCTAGATGGCCACTTGCATCCAAATCGTGAATGAGAAGGGCATATATAGATGTATATCTCAATGATGGTTTGAATTATGTATGGTTATAGCTTGTTGGAAATGAACCTCTTAGAAATTAAAAATCGTTAATCTGCTATCTACATATTAGTACACTGGGTATGATACCCTAACGCAAAGATAAACCAAAATTATCACTTACCGGAGAAAACGACTATACGGTAACATAAATGTAGTTTTTATAAAATTTGTTTTTGTTTGGTTCTATTACAAAAATGAGATAGGTATCCAACATATTTGTATATTTTGTATTCATCGTTGTTCTTGTAAGACTTGGGTAAACTATACCAAGATGAGAGGTCGCCAAAAGCTATTACATTTTCATTCACAAAGCATAGAGTACAAGGACATGCAGGTTATGATACATACCGGAAGAGAAACAATTTGCAATATGCTTATGTTAGTGGAGAGGCACGTACGAAAGTACGCTTTGCTGGCGAGCAACATGGTAACAGAAAAGATCCTCACGACTGCCTATGGAGTGATTTAAAATCGTTTGGGGCGAGTGATCGCTAGAGGTTACTTGAGACAGATGCTCAAAGAGACCATATGACGGAGGCATGTAGGACAGAACGAGACAGCAAAACAGCCATCAACATATGGCGACACAAGCTCTTGGCTTGATTACAAGTGCCACTTTGAAGCCTGTGTCAATGTAATTAAGTAGAACGAGGAAAGGGGATTTTCCTTGCTGTGTCGCTACGTAATTAAGCACAATCTGTGTTTAGTGACGTCAAGTGATAGAGGACCAATCTACGGGACAAGGACAATTGCTAGATCTTTGCAAGAAAGATTATCTCCACCTCACCAGGTCGATTTATAAAGAGTGCAGCTTAAAGAAAGGCAAAAGGAGACAGAAACGTTGTCCAAGTTAGATCAGGCCATTCGTTGTCCAAGTTAGATCAGGCCATTCGTTGTCCAAGTTAGATCAGGATATCCAAATGACCCGTGAATCTCACTTCTAAATGCCGAACATTTGGCGAAGAATCAACTACTGTCTATGTTTACGTCATAAGTTTGACGAGGTCATGGCACGAGCGGGGCTTCGTGACCCAAAAGATCAATTTATTGATACACTGATAGAGTCTGATATTCTTCAAACAGTCACGGCCAGCAATCTCAGTGAGGCCATAAGTTTTGCGGTTGAGCTAGAGGCATATAACAGTTATAAGAGAGAGAGAGAGAGAGAGAGAGAGAGAGAGAGAGAGAGAGAGAAGACAACATCAAAAGCATAACATAAGAACTGAAAGAATCAAAGACATCGAGCCAAAGGCAAAATAACCTGTGGTATAAGGAAAACAGATGGATCAAGACAAGATGTCATCTGTTATCAATATGACAACCAGGACCTATCAAGCGTTATCCTACGTTGAAAAATAGGACCAAAACACAGGCGTTAAATCTGATGACAGTAAGTCGAAGACTGACCGAGATGATAAGGGCCAAGTAAAAAAGGACCACACGTATCCGTTGGACTCGGATCTTCAAGTGAAAAATGTAGGTTGTACGTCAGTGTCAATATCCATGGTGAGAAAACAAGTTTTGGTTGACGCCGACGGTACTGTTACTCTTGTGTTGATAACTTTGTTCAAGAGATTGTCTGAAACTGTTAAACTAATCCTGCATTGAGTTAAACAAAGTATGTCTGCCAATGATACTCTATTATCTGTCATGGGGAAGGCAGAGTTTCACTTTAGAATTAACAAAAAGACCTATCACATTGACGCAGCCGTAACAGACATCAAGGTAGATGTCATTTTGGGTCTCAACTTCATCTAGGCAATTAACTGTACAGTAGGCATGAGCAATGAAGTGCTTAGTATTCATGGAAAGGACAACATCTGGTACTACTAGAGGGGTCATTTAATGGTTTTCGCATCACTGCAGTAATTAATGTCCTGGAGTGAGGTCATCATCCCAGGAAAAACACATGTTATAAATCTACGTCTACGACTATTAGTGAACATGGGCGGATCTAGGAAATTTTGGAAGGATTGCGACCTTGATGTCTTGGAATGAAACGTTGAATTTGATGTTGTGGTAGGTCACTCCTGATGCCGTGATTTTGTCCGTTCTTCTAATGCTTAAATTGGTGGTGTCCTTTTCAGAACTCGGTGATCAATGATGTCCCAAATGTGCTCAATAGGGTTCCATCCGGACTTACAGGCTTACATTGATTGATTGAGTAATTAATTATTGTTTAACGTCCCTTTCGAGAATATTTCACTCGTATGGAAATGTCACCACTGCTGGCAAAATTTAGGCCTATTTTTATTTTGCTACATGGCGGGTTTCTGTCGTTACACCGGGTCCGTAGGACATTATCACTTATTTCCCCTCTCCCGTGTAATGTTGAGAGCAAATTTCAAGTGCTTCACAATGACTGGTAGACCTTTTTTTTTAAGTTTAAGTGGACATTGTCATGGTACATATCATCCATGGGTTGAAATAGGTCTACCATTACGACATTGGATTGATTGATTGATTGATTGAATATTGTTTTACGTCCCTCTCGAAAATATTTCACTCATATCGAGACATCACCACTGTAAGGAGACACCCAGAGTCCGTTATTCGTGTGTGGACGGAAGTTAAACTTGATGCTGAAAAAAAATAGTGCGAAATTTATAGCATGTTCACTTTATCTAGATTTATTTCATTCCTAATAGACATTTGAATCAATAGATAGAGGCATATTTATTTACTGTATATTTATATAAAAATATCACGTCTTCTTATCTCTTAAAAAGAAGGACACTATATACATAGCTGATTGTGTTTTCACATGATTAGAGATCAAGTGATTATTTAAAAACCAGAGAGTAACAAAAGCGGTACACAATAGGCCCTTCACAAGCTTATGTTGGGTGTTTTTCTTGACCCATGCGTTGTGGAGCTTTATTTAAGGTAGTGTCGGTGTTATAGAGCCAGACTTCCCCTCATAGTGAGACTTCCCCCCGGAAGTCTGGCTCTAAAGTGAGCCTTCCCCCGGTAGTCTCGCTCTAGAGTGAGCCTTGCCCCCAGCAGAATAAACCTTACCCCAAGGGGGAAGACTCACTCTAAAGCCATACCACTCTCTTGAAGTCTCGCTCTAGAGGGACACTCTCGCTTTCATCCCCTCCTGCGCAAACTATGAAATAAATTTTAGTTTATCGGACAGGGAATTACCTACCTACCTACCTCTCTACCTACTTACATATCTACCTACCTACCTACCTACCTACCTGAAGTTGTACAAGTTTAAAATCATAACCGATATTTGTACGCAGATGAGAAGAAACATAAATTCGAAATTTCCTCATTTCATTTTTGAAACTTCTAAAACTAACCAATGCATAGGTATTGTGTTGGTCAAAGTTCAAGGTCTATGGGTCAAACAAAACTTATCAATTCCAATGTGTTTTCTTCACCGTTTTCTTCTATTGAGTTTAGAGAACGACTTAAGGAGGTATGCTACACCAGAGAAATTTGATATGGATGAAAAGTGGAGGATATGTACAACAATATTTTGAAATTGTAAACTTTCAAATTTACTTTCTTTAGTCAAAAAATGCAGTTTTAGTAGAAAGCAATCTGAGAAAAAATTAAAATCCATGCTGGACTCGAACGCACGATCTACAGTTAAGCAGTCGACGTGCTTATTCTTTCTCTTTTATTGCAGTCGACGTGCTAACCTGCTGAGCTACTCAGGCTAGGTGAGAATTCTTTCAATGATTAGACAAATATTGCTGATATTTATATTTTCATCCATGTTTTAAAAGGAAGTCAGCCATTATGACGATGTAGAGTACCTCCTTCAGCAAAATCATTTAATGCCCTGTTGAAAAAGGTCTTGGTATCTGAATGATCTCCATAAAGTGATAGGAGTTTACCAGGAATAAATGAAGGAAAGTCCTGCTATGGGGGGAAGTCTGACTCTACAACTAGTGATAGAGTAGGTCTTCCCACGGGGAAGTCTGGCTCTAGAGTGAGACTTCCCCGGGGGTTCTCCTGCTCTAGAGTGAGCCTTCCCCCAGCCAGGCTTCCGGGGGAAGGCTCACTCTAGAGCGAGATTAATATAAGCTTGTTTCTCAATCTATTTCATGTATAAGACATTGTTTGTAAACATTATCGAATTATTTACGAATAAATATTGTTTAAACTAAGGTTCTAGCTTAAAACTGGGACAGGAAGTAGATACTTTAGACAAACCAAGAGTTTTGTGTAAAATATTTCCCAAAAATTGACTGAGTTCAACGACCTGTAATTTGTTTTCAAACATAAACAAAAATTACAGAATTGTTGGGAATCAAATTCCTTGCAATATGCACATCTTCAAGTCCTTAGCTTGAAAACTGGAAGGAGTCACTTTGTAATATTTCCTCAAAATTGATAAAGTTCAACATCTAATTTTTTCAAAAATGGAAGAAAATCAACATCCCTACATGTACATCTTCAATGCATACAAACACTCCGTAAAATAAGAAGGTCCTCACTTAAAAATTGTGGAAGGCGTTAAACGGACTAATCATATACTGTCCATATAACATTAAATTAAATTTCAAATTTAAAAAAAAATCCAAATAAAGTTGCAAAACTCTATGTCTTACAAAAGAATATTATGCATATCAGCATTTCAAAATGCTATCCAATACCTTTGATGGGGTCAATTTGTCTGTCTGTAACACTGGTTAAGTCTAAAATGTATAGGTTCACAAATGGAGCAACATTTCCTTGTAAAATTTTTCCCAACTTCAAATTTCTAAATTCTGCGATATATGTTTTCAGGGTGTCTGACTAATTCAGCACATGGGCTCCAACTTCCAATTTTTTTCTAATGACAAGGATGAAAATAATGATAGGATGATCAATAATCATAAGGATCGCTGGCTGGGGCGATATAAATATACGTAAACATGCTTGCTTCTCATTGGTCGACAATAGTTTTCTCGGGATGAGAATTTCCAATGTTACCCTTCCTTGCATGCAATATTTATATGTATATATCATTTTACAAAAACAAAATCAACACATTATTATTTTACAAAAAATCAACACATTTTGACATTTCATATTAACATGACCAAATGCCATTCAAAATGGAGGACCTTGTTTTGGAAAAAAAAATCAAAGCCATTTTCAGGAACCAAATGAATATTCTAGCACAGGAATGGCTCCCTAGCCCATGTTTCTGATTTCAATTTGTCAATTTGCCTTGCTTATCTAATTTAAAAAAAAAAATTTAAATGCGTCTTTGTCATATACGGACAAGTAATTATTTTTGTACTGTAACTAAGATATTGTAGTGGAAATTTCTTGAAATTCTTTGGTCAACTAAGAAATTTATTAAACTTCTCGGTTCATGATATACTTAAATCTTCATTAAATGGGTGGGGCCGAAAACACATCACTACTCGAACAAAGTAGTATAGTGTTATTCGCATAGCTATATGAACGTCGAAAATAAAATAAAAAACCTCATATTTCTTAATGGTATCACCATCTCGGCTGTCAAACATAATGGCAGGCTTAACTGTTGACAAGTTTTGCAGAAATGCATAATTATGAGAATATATTAAAACCGTAGTATATATTAGCAATTCAGGCAAGGTACGCGAGGAAAACATTTCAGCAGTATCACTAGCCATGGCGGCTCTTCAAGTTTTCCTCGTTTTGACTCTTTTTTGGACATGTCAGTGCAACCAGCTATTACGAATGTATCTTCAGACAACCCTAGAAAATGCTTACCGGACATGTCGTGCGGGGGTCAACCCTGGATTAGTTGTAGCCGTCGTGAAAGATGGACAAGTTCAGTTCACCCATGCACTCGGGGTCAAGGATAAGGATTATCCGATAACCCCTGTGAACATCAACACCCTGTTTGGAATTGGATCCCTGTCTCAAATTTTCGCAGATCTTTTGACTCTTGTGATTATGAAGAGAAGCGAAGGGTTACGGTAGGACTTCACTCAATAGAAAAATTACTTCCATGATATCATTTTTTCTTCTTCAAAATTTAACAAGTCAATGACTTAAAAGATCAAAACATTTGATAAAATTACTGAAAAGGTTTAGAACTCATGAAAAAAGAGTAAATGGAGAAAACAACAACAACAACCAATATCTAACAAAAAATCTTGTCTATAATTGAATGTGATCCGTCTTAATCTGCAATGCCATACTTTCGAATTTTCACCGGAAGTAGATGTTTCTTCCGGAAGTAAATGCAATTGTCAGCGAATCTAATTGAACATATTACATATATCATAATTATGATCACCTTACAATAAATGAATAAAAGACTAGCTATATACTTTTAACATTTACCGATTAAATTCAAACACCTGATGATATAATTTCTGGAAACTGCACGTATGCATTGCTCATTGCAACCAAGTTAATAAATAACTTAGCATAAAACGGTTAGATTTACATACTGTTTTTAAATTCACAGATGAATAGAATAAATCATTGCAGAGATCTTATTATTATGAGTAAGATACAGTATACAGGGACATTTTCGCCCCGTGTTTTTTTCCCTGCCCTTGTACACTTCTAAAAAGTTTCATCCCTTATTAATTTGCCACGACGCAGTTGTGTTAAAAGAGAAATAATCAAGTATCATGAATTCGCCATGTCTTAAATTTGCTCTATAACAAAGATGGCGAGAGGGACAAAAATGAACGGGGTCGAATGTTCCCCATTATATATTACATGCATTTGTATTCTTTTGTAAGACATGAACCCAAATAATTAGACTTAATTTATTCGAATTTTTTCATCTTGTATTCCAAATCGGAAATGATACTAGCGTTGCTTAAGTATCCATTCTCATCTGCCTTTACATTTTATCTTATACTCAGAACACTCAACGAAACATTGAAGAATTAGCTTGTTATTAGCAGATGTTTAGTAAGGCTTTACACACCAAGAATGTGGAGCCTCTTGCTGTACAATAACTTATTTATTGAACAGTTCTTACAGTCCATTATCAGGAAGTTATTATACAATTAAGGATGTGGAGCTTCTTACAATACGATAACCTCCAATATCTGGACCCAGTTGCTCAAAACCTTGGTTAAATTTAACCACTGGTTAAGCTTAACCAAGGTTTTGAGCAACCCAATCCTGGAGGTTATTGTACAGACAAGGAAGTGGAGCTTCTTATAATACAATAACCTCCAATATCAGAAGGTTATTGTACAGACAAGGAAGTGGAGCTTCTTAGTGTATCACAACCTCCAATATCAGGAAGTTATTGCATAGGTAAGGGGGTGGAACTTCTTACTGTACAATAATTTCCAATATCAGGAAGTAAATATGACATTTTAATTCTGCATATTGAATATGGATGAGGGTAAAGACTCGTCACCGTCTATAATACTCTCAATGAAAATTTCAATCTTAGTCGATAGGGGAAAATCTTCATAGAAGTGCATTATTCTGCTGTCTCATCTTCTTGAAAGAAATGAAAATAGTGTTGTCCGCAAAAATAGCGTTGACAAGTATATCATTTTAATTTGATTGCAATTAGAATACACGAAATGATTTGGAAATATACACAAACAGAAGCTGTCACTAACATTTGTCATCTCAGTAAAAATGAGGTACAAACCTATTACACTCTCAGTAATGGCTAGCAACGTCTTCATTTTTTAAAAGAGTAATTTACAAAAAAACATTGTGGGCGATTCATTCAAACTGCCAAGTAATCTTAATACAATGTACATCTTGTACCTGCTAGATACGACGTGATTTTTCATGTCTAAAAAGTGGTTTTGAGAAATTTTCTTTCAATGTTAAACCACAAATAAGCATTGTTTCTTAAACACCGTTATAATTTTGATACAGGGAAAAGGGTGTCGACACGACGCTAAGAAACTATTTCAATCACAAAGGACTATTCAAACACTCTTATTTGCGGTCCCGATACTCCACTCTACTGGATCTAATGACTCACAGGATGGGATTCGAGAACCACAGATTCCTCCGTTTGGACGACACGATGACCAGAGATAAAATCATGATGTAAGTGGTATCCAGTGAACTTGTATGCTAAGTCTAACTAATCAAACTGCATGAGATATTTGACGTAATAAAAATTTATCATGATTTGACACAACAAGCCTACAGGCACATGTAGCTTACCAAGTTCACCACACGCAAACTCTCTACGAATACTTAACTCGTTACCATTTTTTGATATTATGAACAAGAACACTTTTTCATTATGAACCCCTTACAGTCTGAGACCACCTACCCACCTCACTCCACCCCACAATATTCTTCTAAACATTCTGATTTCCAGAATCTAATTATTTGCTGTAGTGAGGTCTTTGATAAAGTGTCGAGACGTATAAGTGTCCAATTACCCCACCCTTATTTCCGATCCCTCCTGCAAAATCATTTTCAGCCAGACTTTATACAAACATCTCGGAGTTAAAGATAAAAAAAAAAATTCCATCTCTTTCAATTCACACACATATAAAGACTTTTTCATGAAATGAACAGTAGAAAAAAACCAACAACATCGACATGGGTGAAAAACCATATTGTATGTCTTAATGCAATATTTGATTACAATGAAATCGAATCAGAAAACAGTTTATGCCTATTGATAGCTCTCCTTTTACCAAAGGCTATTTCGGTCACGAATAACAATGGAATAAGTCTAGACGGGGTCCAGTAAGAAATACAATATTATTTTTGCGTATTACATGTGGACAATGTACATCATAATACATATGTATTGTTAAAATCATTATTCCTGTTTTGAAAAAAAAAACCAACCAGAATACATTCCAGTCGATGTGTGTTAGCATTCAACTCAATATTAAGTTCAACATGTATTTTTCAACCATGTTACAGTAGCTTGAAGTTTATTAATAAGTAAATGAAGCAATTTCTTTCTGTTTCAGGAGAGTACATCATATGGACCCCAAAGGTCGATTCCGCGACAGTTATTACTACAATGATTTAATGTATGGAATCATCGCAAAAATTACTGAGGACATCAGCGGTCGGCCTTGGGAGGAAATGGTCTCAAGCGAGATACTCGCACCCCTTGGAATGACGTCAACCAATTTCTTTACGACATTCAACCCACTTATCCATGACGTGGCACGGGGCTATGTCGAGGACCGGGGGTCTATGTATCCTGTTCAATATGACTTTTTGAGGTATTTTGCATACAGCCTCATCATTTTTAATGGTATTAGTTTTTGGTATTTTCTATGTAAAATTGAAACTACAATCAAAATAGCATAGTCATATGGCATTTGTATAATGAACATTAAAACACGGTGAATTTTCGATATGTACGTGAAAACGGATTTAAGCAGTGAAACTCACCAGAACCGGTAGATCTGAAGAATCCTACAGTTTGAAAAAAAGTGTTTGGAAAATAACCAATAAAACCCAAAACAAGAGAGAGTGACAGAGAGATAGAGAATACATATTGTCCGATAATGACACATGTCTAACATCCATGTGTTTTGCATTGACCATTTAGAGAAAAATGGTAACTTTGACAGGCAGAAGAACTGTACATGTACATTCATACATGTAGATAAAATTTCCTATGCTTACTAATACTGAAATACTTTATCTTAAAAAACGAAACATCTGGCCCTTTTCTTAAAAAAAATCTTACAACTATGGTAATAAAAAATGTTATGTTAATTCATAAATCCCTGTATGTCTATTGTTAATGAAACTTGTATTTTTACTTATGATTATAGACAGAAAGAAGATGTTTTTGTCTTGATTATAACACATTTTGTGAAAGGGCGAGTGTTCTCTAATCCTACAATGACGGATCATTACTGTTTCAGGAAGTGGACCCGGTTCTGTGGAGAATCTTGTGTTCTGAGTAGCGCTAAAGACATGGCGAATTTCATGCTGTTTTTACTTGGCAATGGCACTATACCAGGCGCAATGTTACCGATCCTTGAAACTGACAATTTACATAATATATATAAGCCGTGGAATAGGATACAATCACCAAGTGTGGATGATTACTTTTCAAAAGCGGAAGGAGTTCCCATCTCCCGTAGTCATACTGGAGTGGGGCTTGGGTTCAAAACGGGGATGTATAGAGGTGAGTACATATGTACACATTCTTGTTCTTTTTTTTTTTTGGATAAAAATGATATTGTCCTCACTAAAGTGGTTCAAATGTCATAAACTGTATTTTATAATATATTTTGGCATGTACATGTAGCTAATGCAAATCAGTTTGATGACTACAAATTGAAGCAAGATTTCATTGTTATATTTCAGGCTGGAAAATGCTAGAACAGACTGGCGATGTCCATGGTTACAGCACAATAATGACACTATTTCCGCAAACGAAATTAGGAATTTTCATCGCCATGACGGGAGAAGATAGACATGACTTTTTCAGGACCACCCTGAGTTCCTATATCGCCGATCTTTATCATAAGGAGGCACCCTGGCTGAACTCCACCCTTCTGTGTGCTTTTCCTAGTCCATGGAAAACCCCACCCCCACCTAAAGGAATACCTGTCATAACGGAAGTACCACTAAAGCGTCCTATATCGGATTTCGTTGGAAAATATCACAACGACCTTTACGGGACACTGAGTATTGTTGAAAATATGGGTCAGCTCGAACTACACTATGGACTAGGCCAATTTACATTAAAACGAAGGGACTCCACTAGACCCAGGTTTTACATGATACCAAAGGGACTTATTGAACATGCTTTTGAAATAAGCACGATGAAATTTAGGGAACAAAGAGTTACGAATTTAATCGAAGGTGTCAATATAAATAAATTTGAAGATGCTGATTTCATGAAGGTTGGCGTCCCCGCACCACCATAGGTAGATTAGAGGATCAGACTGCATTTGAATCGAATGAATGAATGTACGGTATAATATTTGAGAAAAAGATATAAATAAAAAAGAATGCAATCCAAAATCGAATCGTCATGCTATTTTAAAAAACATTCATTGATATATTGATAAACAATGGGCTTCCCTCTACCATGAAGATTTCAGATTATTTATAACGAAACGGGATCAATTGAAGACACACAGACGCAATCACATACATGTATGTTGTACACGTCACTGAAGGTTTTAAAAATGATGCTAGATGTCTCCTTATCTAGAGCTTCCAAACATCAATCACGGCGGTAAACCTCGTATCGAACTGACGAGCTATTTGACGTTAGGTAGAATATATAAGAAAACTTTGATACTCAGTGAACTGACGAGCTATTTGACGTTAGGTAGAATATATAAGAAAACTTTGATACTCAGTGAACTGACGAGCTATTTGACGTTAGGTAGAATATATAAGAAAACTTTGATACTCAGTGAACTGACGAGCTATTTGACGTTAGGTAGAATATATAAGAAAACTTTGATACTCAGTGATAAAGATTCACAATTGTTATTTGAAAACGGGATCAAATTAATTACGACGCACGTGTTATACACGTCAAGAACTCTATCGATCGCAATGGCTACCTACCCTCAACATCCAACTCTCGTCTACAGTATTTTCTACTGTAGCAAGGTGGATAGTGCACCATTATATAGCACCGACTACTGCTGACATACTGCTTAGGTAATATCTTACATGTAGAGTGACAAATACTAGGGTGTGTTTAATACGTCCTCTTTGAGGAAGAACGAATGAGACCACGAGGTTTATGACGGTCAAACTTCTCTTCCTACTAGCACAAGTCTGTAACTGCATGTTGTGTTTTATGTATTAGTTTGTGATTGACCTCCTCCTAGCACAAGTTGTGTTTTATGTATTATTTTGTGCTTGACCTCCTCCTAGCACAAGTTGTGTTTTATGTATTATTTTGTGCTTGACCGATTTGGATGTATCTGCTTGAAATAAATAAAGCATCACTGAAGACTTTAAATCTTTGAACATAGAAGAGAAACATCTACTGTTGGAGAAGATTTCTGGGTAGGGTTTGTGATTCTGTACCATCGTCTAGAACGCCATTTTCAAATGGATAAATTATGATATAATCTTATCCATATCTGCGTTCTAATATTCTAACCTAAATGTTTTTTAAAATGGATGAGTTGAAATAAAAACTGCATTTTCTTATTTCATTTGACTGTTGTTTTTGCCTAAATTCCCATTGTGCCCTTTTGTGCTGGTGGGGTGACGATTCTGATGCAAGTTACGTAACTGAAGTTCGACATTTTAACTTCAGACAGCAGTGTGTACGTATATGCAGCTTCCTCACTGACAGGTGTCAGTGGATTTTTTATGTCTCAATCAACGAGCAGCAGCACCTAAAACGCACAATGACAAAGCTTGCATTTAGTTATGAATTTAGAAATGTTAAAGTAATTTGTTGAAATGTATTAATCCTGAGCCACAATTAGAAATGGTCACGATGTTTAATTCATTTCCATTCTTCACGGAGCAATTAAATTTTAATTTCCATAAAATTACAATATTACGAAAAACATGAACATTAACATTCATCTATTCTTCTGCAACAATAAGATATTATTTTGCAAAATAACGTTCTGTGTGCCCCATGCTGGTAATTACAGTACATACGTGCCTTATACCATTTAAGTACATAAGTAGAAATAAATATTGAAAATGTATTCAACAATCGAACTTGATTGTCTAACCAGATCACACGGTCTTTGGTTAATGACATGAATATGCTAAATAACTAGACTGATTGCAATTTACACATACCTTTCGTTTCCTTGTTATTATCATAACACACCATGTATTGAACATATTCAATGGAATACATTAAATTGGACAATATGAGGATTTACTTGCTGATATTGGTTTTTCCTTTCTCAACTCTGGCCGAAAATAACACCAAATCCCATGTTCAGAACACGCTGAGGTCAGTATTTAACAACTGTCGTCAACATGTGAACCCAGGAATGGCGGTATCGGTAGTGCAAGATGGACAGGTGGTGTTTTCAGAAGCGTTTGGAGTCAAGGACTTAGAAACAAAAGAACCAGTGACCACAGTTACGTTGTTTGGAATTGGGTCACTGACAAAAGTGTTTGCGAACTTGCTGATACAGAAATACTTTGGTAAAGATTCCAGGTTTGTACATGATCCTCCGTGTTTTGTAAAAAGCTCCAAGCGAAAAAGAATCGCATATCATTACCTGTAAAGAGAATACCTTAATTAATATTTTAGATGAATTATTAAAGGGGATTACGTTTCGCAGCGGAAGGATGTATATGAAAGATGGTCCTGCCATACACGAAGAAGCAAACAATTGTTGAGAGGCATAATTCGTATTTCTATTTAGTGTGTAGAAGTCAATAAGTGCTTTGAAAATTGGGTTGCCCAACACAGCTTTTTAATTCTGTGCAAAGACCATATTAAACTAAGAAATTTTGCACATACACGTATTTAGAATCAATGTTGAATTGCAAACATTTTAAATTTTAATTGACTAAATTTCATTTGACAACATAAACTTTTCATAAACAAGAGGCTCACAAGCCTTATCGGTCACCTGAGTATTAGGTAAAAGTATCACCAACCCAAAGGGCTATGAAATCTGAAAACATTTCCTGTTCTGCATATCTAATATTCAATAGTATAAAACATGTGTTCTTAAAACTTAAATGCCCCGGAAAGTGCCTATACTGATAAAAGACTTTACATAACATAGTATGTAACATCAAAAACATATGACTAATTTGAACCTGCCCTAGAGTCAAAACCTTGGGGTTGCGAAATTCCCAATTTTGGTACACCCTTTTCTATTTTTCCTAAAAACGCACTGAGTTTTTTTAATACCGTATCAACAAATATAAAGAAATCTTTCAAATGGTCAAGACAGTAATCACTATAATAATTTTAGCTCCCTCCTTATCCCATAGGATCAAGAAATTTACAATTTTAGTAAAGGACTACCTATTCCTTCTAAGTTTTATTTTAATTCCAATAGTATTAAAGAATTTGATTTTAAAAAATGTTTTACACATAAACACTATAAATCAAGTTGGGTTCGCCTTGAGTCAGAATCTCTACCCCAGGGATCATGAAATTTACAATTTTCGTAGAGGCCTTTCTGCCCTACATCACTATGCATTTATTTTTTCTTACACATGTGCGGTTGTAGTGGAGAAGATTTTTTTAAATTGTCCAATTGTTGGCAGCTTCTGCCCCTCCGCTAATGCTCCAGGGTTGCAGGAGTCCTGAAATTTACAATTCATGTCACCCTAGGCCTTGTCCCCAAAATGCTTCATACCAAATTTGAAAAGAATTGGAATAGTAGTTATCAGGAAGTTAAAAATGTTCAATTGTGCACGCAATTGTTAAAAACAGATATAACAAGTGTTGGATTTTAGTTTAATATTGATTGAAATATTCATTGTGTTGATATTTAGTAACTACGTGAATAGCCCTGTGACGGAACATATTGTCGTTCTACACATATTTATCGTTGGTGACGATATGTACATAGCCTTACAATACATATTGTCGTCCATCTACACATATTGTCGCTACCGAGACATGACTATTTTATGCATCGCGGTGCATATTGTCGTCGGCGATAAGTACCTCACTGTACATATTGTCGTCGGCGATAAGTACCTCATTGTACATATTGTCGTCGGTGATAAGTACCTCATTGTACATATTGTCGTCGGCGATAAGTACCTCACTGTACATATTGTCGTCGGCGATAAGTACCTCATTGGAATATTGTCGTCGGTCGTGATAAGGGGATTTAACTATAGGATTCTCTTTAGACATTATTCAGCTGAGGTTAGATACTGTTTTGTTTAATGCAAATTAATATTTGGAATTCTAGTGGGATTCCAATACAAATTCTTACATGTAGGTCATCTTTCTGTCAATCTCATTAAATGTTTGACTGTTTCAAAACCTTCTGTTTATTTCATAGTTGTACGTTTGATGCGAAAATAGAATACAAAAAGACATTCAGTTTATATAATTGATAGATGTACAAATGTATAAAGATAATTTTCAATACCACATTCATTTAATATGAAAATATCATGGTTTCATTAAACCACTAGTATGTATCTCTTGCTTTACTTTCTTAGTACCAAGCAGGTACAATAGAACTCTCTCTCTCTCTCTCTCTCTCTCTCTCTCTCTCTCTCTCTTCAAAACCGTGAGATCCTGCGTTTGATCCCAGGTCAAACCTAAGACGCTTAAAATAGGTAGTGACTTTTACAAGCCCCCGTCATTAGAAGTGAAATTCATGGCTTTTTTTTCGAATGAGACCTTGAAACTAAAACTTGCTCTCAGTCGCCAGCAGAGGATTATTCTACAGGAAATTATCGGTTCGGAACTTTTGTTATTGTAAAAGCGAACAGTGATCAATCTCATAAATCCTATAAAGAATACAAAATTTAGACTAGGGGAAATACAGACCCCTGGAAAAACCAGAAGTAGGATTAGGTTCCAAGGAGGAGTTAGCATCCCTGTTGACTAGTAACAACCACCGTGAACCCCATATATTGATTAGGTAAACGGAGTAATCCGGGGTCCAAGCAGTATGTAAAGACAATAGGCACGAAACACATCAGACAGCATTCGACCTAATGATAAGTTGTATTTGCAAATTAGATCATCAAAACCGTCATAGAATTTACGAAATGCCGACTTTAAACGTCACTTTTGAAACCTTGATAATATCAAGTTATTTGTCAGTAGCCTGTCCCAGTTTTAAAAATAATTATCATACGTAGAACATGCTCTCGCGTATCGAATCAGTTGTGAGACATTGCAACTATATGGAGGTGAAAATGGAATATTGCTTATAAGAAGTTAACGACGGAGAAGCTTAATTCATCCCGTTTGTCGTGAAATTGAGTTGTTAGTTTGTCGCTAATGTCAATCTTCTATAAAATATCCAGATATGGAATACTCTGTGGTATGAATAGCTGAAGCTAACGAACAGTGATCAATCTCATAATTCCTATAAAGAATACAAAATTAAGAGTAGGCCAAACACAGACCCTTGGACATACCAGAGGTGGAACCAGGTGCCTAGGAGGAGTAAGCATCCACCGTCGACCGGTCATACTCGCCGTGAGTCTTACATCTTGATACATTCGAATCGACGTATGAGTGAAAGTGAATAGATAAAACGTCGACAATGTAAAAATGTTGAGTTAGAGACCACAGCAAGATAGTTTTTCCTTCTCATGCAAAAGCTTTTGACAAATTCTGCCTCAAAAGAATACAAAAACAAATCACTTAATAAAGGAACACAATTTGTGCCCATGAGAATTCCAATAGACTGTTTGAAGACTTGATCACCAAAGACTACGGAGGCATTGTCAATGAAGAACTCTAGCATCTTTTTCATATCAACTTCAGAGTACTTGTGCGCAGAATCAGAAAGATGTCTAACGTCCCATTGGCTGGAGCGTTAAATGTATTTAAAACTGAAAACTAACTATATATATTGAATATGAGTTGGATTAGGAAATGTGGAATCATTTACCTAAAAAACCCATTCAGTACTTCAAAAATACAGTTGTAATGATGAACTTAACAAAGGAAAGAAAGACAATTTCGTTACAAGATTTGTCAGATGGAACCAGTGTATATTCTTCATGTAAGGTATAAGATTGTTTAATGACTTCATGTAAGGTATCTGATAGTTTAATGACTTCATGTAAGGTATAAGATAGTTTAATGACTTCATGTAAGGTATCTGATAGTTTAATGACTTCATATAAGGTATAAGATTGTTTAATGACTTCTGGTTTACTAAACACAGGTTAATAAAACTTACAGAAATAATAGTATCATAATCAGTGACTCCTAATATTTATTTCATAATTAGTAAAGTAACTGTACCTTTAGCAGGAAATGTCATTTTATGATGGCTTATGGTATATAAACGTTCATCCTTAATCAATCAGATGCTTGAAACTGGGGCATTTACGGTTAGTTCAAATTTTTTAATTTTGTGGTTTGATTGAAATAAAGTTTTCTTATCATCAGGAGTTTTCCTTTTTTTCAGATACAGTTTGATTACACCACTTAGACATCTATTTGGGAAAAATGACCTTTTCAGTTACTCTGATCTACGAACATATCATTCCAACACACTTGACTTAATGGCTCATAGGATGGGGTTTCCGAGCCACAACTACCTGCGCCTTGACAATACATTGAATCGGGCAAATGTATTAGAGTAAGTGCATATCTATGACCTAATTAGGTAATAACTATATTATAGGAGTAGAAAAAATATCATAGAAAACTTAGTGTAATTTGCATGGTTATATACATGTATTCTCGAATTTCTCTATAATACCAACCCACCCCTTAAATTTATGATATTTGTGTTTTGTGATTTAACTTTCCCCAAATAAGTACATACGTGTAGGTGTTTAAGTCAAGTTGCAAGATCACTTGCATGTTGTAGTGTTTCATGCCACTGTAATCGGAGATTCGGGGACATATTTTTTGGTCTGTTCGTCTGTCTGTTTGTTTGTCCGCAAAAACTTTAAGTTTAACCTTGGTCAGAACTTTTGAATGGATGGTGATAGGTCTTCATATTTCACATGTGTATTCCTTGTGACAAGACCGTTCTTTTAGTATCTAGATTGTTAACATCCAGGGGTATCAGTGTTTTACAAACGCATCTTGTTTATCAAGAATTTTGGTGAAGGATCAATCACTATCTATGTTTACGTCCTGAGTTTGACGCTGCTATGTCCCGAGCAGGACTCGAACTCAGGACCTGTCATTCGCTTCGTGACCGGGAGGTCTGAGTTCGAGCTCGTGCCATGTCGACTTCAAACCGAAGACGTAAACATAAATAATGATTGCTCCTATGCCAAACGCTCGGTATTTAGAAGTGAGAATCACGGGTCTTTCGGATATGACCTTAAAAACGGAAGTCCCGTCTTATGGCAGGCTTGGCACGTTTATGAACCCTCACTGCTACGGCCCTGAGTGCTAACCATGGGTCTGTTTGTAGTAATTCACTTACAGCTGTTGACGTCTCAAAATGAGTGAAAATTTATCGAAGGGACGTAAAACAAATCAAAGGCTTCAAAGTCGACTCGTCCACAATTTCCAACAAAGGGCGGTTGTGGTGGGGGATATATACAGCACCAACTTAAAAGCGGTAATTCTGAATCTTAAAAGTATGGTAAAATAAAATGTACATGCATAAGTATTAGGCTTTACTAGATATCTTTATAATTTCAACGTCACAAACTAGGAACACGACACATCAGCTTGAGGAATTTACTCATAAAAGCTTCAAAAGTTGTGTGACTGTGAACATAAAAGTTGAAGATCAAAGGTCACTATCCATGGTACCCAGCACATCTGCATGATATGATCACTTATCGGTAAATGTCAAATATCAAAAGCCTACCACAAAAGACAAAACAGTAACAGCCCGCACACAATTTGTAGCCGGTATCGATACAAATTATTCTCTTAAAGTCTTCAAATCTCCAGAAATGTACCACTGCACGTGCGTATGTAAATGATGTTAACTCGTTTGTTGTTTATTTATCTAAACAAAGCAAATATAAAATTCGTTAATTCATTTCAGATATATTTTTGTCAGAATTCTGGTAGAATATTCGAATCGCAATATAATTTATTTCCACGGAAAGTTGACAAATTTAATATATATCCAAGTCCTTATTCATCTAACCCGAGTTTTAAACCTCCTCTTCCGTGTATTCAAAAGCGATTATAGACTTTATAAGTCTTTCACCATTGTTTGGCTAAAATTGAATATATCATACATGGTAAATTTATTAACCATGTTAAATCTTAAATTCTATGAAAGGCATGCAATGATTGCTTTCATATCAGCAGTCTCATCTTCTCCCAACTGTATTAAGTTGCTGACCTGCTAGGTCGATGCCTGATTCTAAAATATTTTCACATTCTTTCACAAACATTGTGCGTGTTCAATTGACATTATCAAGAATTCTATATGCACGGCATTAGTTTTATTTCATAAAACATAGACTGCCAGTCAAACTATATTCAGTTGCAAATGAGCTATGGTGGTAGTGAAGCGGTGAATCCGCAGGACGGACGCGCGATGCCAATGCGTAGCTCGCTATACGAGTCGACTCAAAAGTGAAACATCAAAAGTTACTCCTGAGAAATAATTGGTTATAGATAAAATTCAACACGGGATTCACTGTAATTCAACTTTATTATAAATATTTGAAGCCTCTGAGCTCTTTGTTTTTAGACGTATTAAGAAGTTCAAACCACGGGGAGGTTTTCGAGATAGTTTCTACAGCAGCAATATCTTGTACGGACTACTAACAGACATTGGTGAACGACTGGGTGGAAAATCTTGGGAAGAGTTGGTAACACAAGACTTCTTTACCCCGATTGGAATGAAAAACTCCACTTTCTTCACGACATTGACTTCAGATTTAGTCAACATAGCTACAGGATATATGGAGGAAAACGAAGAGCTTTTCCCCACGTCCTTTGAGCTATTAAGGTACATTTTTCATGTGCAATAGTAATATAGAAGTTGAAGATTCAGTAAGTCCATATTCTAAAGTTTCAAAAAGTGAAAGAAATGTATACAATAAAACACGCTTATAACGATCACGCTTAAAACGAATTCACGCTTATTTCAAAGTGATATTCATTCCCCTGTGTAAGGAAATTAACAAACTTTGTATTGATTATAACGAAGTTAGATTATAACGAACTGTTTTTCGCTGGCCTAGGACGTTCGCTATAACTGTGTTTTACTGTACATTCATTTACATTACGTAAATCTACACTTACAATCATAACCAGAAAATGGACAGAATTGTGTGGAGCAGCATGCATCACATCCAGTGCTGATGACATGGGCCAATTCATGAAATTTATGTTAAATGATGGAGTCACAGACTCCGGCACCAGGATCGTCGGTAGAAAAGAGATGAAAGATATGCTCCTATCATGGAATCTTCTGCGATCGTCCAGCCTTCGCGAATACTTCTCCGGGTTGAACGGAGTACCATATTCCAGAGAATACAGTGGATATGCACTTGGGTTAAAGACTGGGATGTATAGAAGTAAGATTACAAAGATTGGGATGTATAGAAGTAAGGTTACAAAGACTGGGATGTATAGAAGTAAGATTACAAAGACTGGGATGAATAGAAGTAAGATTACAAAGACTGGGATGTATAGAAGTAAGATTACAAAGACTGGGATGTATAGAAGTAAGGTTACAAAGATTGGGGTGTATAGAAGTAAGGTTACAAAGACTGGGATGTATAGAAGTAAGATTACAAAGACTGGGATGAATAGAAGTAAGATTACAAAGACTGGGATGTATAGAAGTAAGATTACAAAGCACAAATTTACAAGATAATATTCCAGTTTTAAGTATTGTTACTCTTACTAGGTTAATGTTTTGGAGAGAAATGATGGTTTGAAAGAAATAATGATTTAAATATAGCAAGCCAAATGAACGTTATCTAAAATTATCTTCAGATCACAGAATACTAGAAGAAACGGGTGACATCTTTGGATATAGCTCAATAATGACACTCTTCCCAGACCAGAAGCTGGGCATCTTTATCTCCATGACGGGCAAAGATAAAGACGACTTATTTCGAATCACTGCTAGTTCCTACATATCCGACCTATACAACAAAGAGGAGCCATGGTTAAACGCCTCAACTCTATGTACCTTCCCAGAACCATTCAAGAAGCGAACAAATAAAAGTTCTAATACTTTTGAAGAAATTCCTCTTGACAGACCTGCCAGCGATTTCGTAGGCGTATACTACAATGAATTGTACAAGGATATTACCATCACCGAACACAACGGTTCACTTAAACTCAAGTACGGCTACGTCACCTTTGATTTGATTCGAAAAAAATCTCGATCTTATAAGTTCCACATGGTAAGCACAGGTATTGCAGCACATGCTTTCAAGAGGAGATCCATGGAATTCAAAGCCAGCGATCCTAAAAACCCAGAATACATAACCATTGCTCGTTTAAGACATTTTGAAAGGAGCGATTTCATACGACAACCACATTTAACTGGTGGTATGTGCATCATTTATGTTTTTCTTTTACTTTCATTAACATATTTTGCACCAATTGTTTCGATTTTTTAAAGTGTTAAGCATTCCGTGGTGGATGAGACAGAAAGAGTTAGAAGTTACACAAGTAAATTGATGCAGCATGAAAACCTAACAGATACAATGTCAAACTAAATCCTATCTTCATCAGTTCGTTGAATGCTATTGTCTTATTTGAATATTCCTTATTGATATGTACAAGATAAAAAAAACCTATAAAATACATGTACTATATTTACTTACTTTCAGCAAAACCAGAGAAAGAAAAATCAAGCCGAGAAGGGGTTTTAGATAGCACACTACAGACAACTTTTAAGGCATGCCGGCGGCATCAAAACCCAAGTATGGCAGTTTCTGTCGTTAAGGACGGAAAAACTGTGTTCTCCAAGGCGTATGGTAATAAGGATATCAATATGGATTCCAGGGAACCAATTACAACCAAAACTCTGTTTGGTATTGGATCGCTTACAAAAGTGTTTGCCAATCTTCTCGTGCAAAAGTATATGAGCAACGATTCCAGGTAGGGGAGCACACGTACCTCATAAAGTTGTATATTATCAACCCACAGGCACTCGGCGTTTTAAATATCTATATTAAAACAAATGTCATTTAATAAACAAATTATTCAAAGGTATATCACGTTGCCATCTTGGTTTTCTATTTTACCAGCTGCATCGCTTGCAATTTTCGACGCAAAGTTCGATATAATATGATAATATAGAGCCCTACCATTCAGAAGCAACTCTGTCAAGGTCTTACCTCTCGCATCGTCATGGTGAAGTGGAAATAAAGTTCATTAATGCTAGGTTCCTACTATCACGATTCATCGTGAAATAATCGTGGTGATCGCATCAAATCTTACCTAATTTTGGCGTCTGTCGTGACGTGTTGATCGTAGAAATTGTTTTGACTGTCAAAAAGATTTTCTACGATCAACGCGATTAATCTTGATTGATCCCGGCCAATCGTTTACAAGGTAAACATCACACCTTGTTGCGATGCCCCACGATCTGTCACGATGCATGCAGTAATGCTACAAATGTCACATCGTCATCACCCTCAACTTCCGCCATTTTCAGTGGTTGTGAGTTGTATTGTTCACTTTCTAGAAGTTAAAAAAAAATGAAGTCAATGGTCAGTCGGGCTGTATATATACATGTACCTGTCGGGGTCCAATCGTAGCTCAAACTGATCATTTCGATCCTGATCGTGAAAGACATTGGAATCACAATCGTATCCTATCGCAGCATAGCGCATCGATTCGTGATTAAAAGTATCGTAACGTATACGAACGTAGCTGCACGTACATGTACATGATCGTCCCAAATCTGGAACCCGGATCGTGATGATCATATGAGGTCCAATCGTGAACTTGATTGGGACAAACTTATCAGAACGTATGTGATCGTTGTTCAGATCGTGTCACGTGAAATTTATCGATCGTGACCTTTCCGTATCAAAGCGCAATAATTCACACAAGAACGTATTACAATGTAACTCGTATCGCTTCGTATCAAAACCTGAAATTCCAGAAAACTTCCGTGATCAGCTACAAATGGTCAATCGTGGCGTTCGTAACGGATTGCACGACATTGGGAACCAGGCATTATCGGCTACAATACAGTCAACTTCCGTCCCCTTTTATCGATTTTTTCGCATTTGAGAAGCAGTAGACGATGTTTGACGGTTGATTATAACCGATAAATGGACTTTACGATATGAGAGGTAAGACCTTGGCAGAGTTGCTTATAAACGGTGGGTCTAATTATTATAATATATCGAACTTTTCGCCGAAATTTGCAAGCGATACAGCTGGAAAAGAAGGAAACCAAGATGGCGGCGTGATATACATGTACATGTACGTGGTGATAAGTTTGTTTATAGGAAGACTATTTTTCTTATTATAGGTATTCAAAACGTCGAGTGCCTGTGTATCAAGCAGTTGTCTTCAGTGTGTATAATTCAATTGCATGGATCTAAATTCAGTGTGTATAATTCAATTGCATGGATCTAAATTCAGTGTGTATAATTCAATTACATGAATCTAAATTCAAAAGATTGACATTTTCTTCTCCGTTTTAGGAGGGATTGCATTAATATCACATTCTTTTGAAATTAGAGAGATTGTTAGAGTGCTTGGAGTTGAATATGATGACGTAAAGAATGAACAAAATTCGTCACATTTGCCTATACATTTACAGGTACGACTTAAACACTACTCTTCGACATCTGTATGGTAACAAGGAGATATTCAAACACTCTTTTCTTCGGTCTCAATTTGTAAATACGTTGGACATGATGGTTCATAGAACGGGATTCCCGCCCTACAACTACCTCCGACTGGACGATAAACTAAAGCGGGAAAACGTTATGGAGTAAGTTGGGTCATACATTGATTATACCTCAAGCATACACTATAGAAATGTATAGTAGCCAATGCGACAACTCTGGTACGGCACTAACATCGTGAATAATACACTAAATCAACAAATGCTAATACATGAATTCGAAATTATTCTCTGTGTCACGAAAGTCTCCTGTAGCTTGTTACTAGTAAAATATCTTCCATCACTTTTGTCTATGACATGCATCACAAACCCATTGCAAAAGCAGTTTTAAAAGTATATTCTAATATAAACGTTACAAAGTCGACTCGAAATTTAAAATCTGCCATACTGTTTAATTTTGATCACCAAGATATGACTGAATTATCGGCAACTTGGAGGTTTTAAAAACAACACATAATTATAATAACTTTCAATACTTCATTTACATTTTTGATTGACGATTTATTATATAAATTATAACTTCTAAGTACCGTATAGTGGGGGTTTTCCGCTGGTCTAAAAGTTGGCGATTTGCTTCCTCTAAGGTGTCCTAGTAATTTTAGCATAAGAAATTTTGGCGGACAAGGAAGGGTTATCTCTCTTGCAAACACTGAAGTCGCAATTGGGTGCATATTTGGCGAGTGAAATTTTAGCGGAAAGCTATCTAATTGCTAAAATAAGTCAAATGTATCATCCCGCGGAAAAAAACCCCGCTATACGGTATTTTGTATGTACATGTATACTCTAATATTAATAACTTGTGTAGCTATACCTTATGCATAGGAATTCCATATTTCAGACGAATTCATTCTTTGAAAACAAAGGATGGGTTTCGAACACAGTTCCGGACAAACAATTTGATGTATGGCATTATAACGTATATGGCCGAGAGAATGGGTGGAAATTCATGGGAGAATTTGATTAAAACAGAATTTTTCAATCCCTTGGGAATGAACAATTCATCATTTTTTACTATGTTGAATCCCGATTCTGAGGACATTGCCAGGGGGTATGTTCAGGACGACGGAGTCTTGTATCCCGTGTCATATGATTTTTTAAGGTACATGAATTAAATTTCTCATTCTCTTCTGTTAAAAGATAAGTTTGAATCCCTGATGATAAAGGTAATGTAAATTAAAAAGGCTTAACAGATAGAAATATTTCACCTTAATACGTAATAATAAAATTGAAAGGATATCCTATCTGATTAAATTTGGTGATGAAAGAACCATCAGTTTTAAGTTCGGCTAAGTTCTGAAATTGAAGCGAACCTTTGCAATATGTAGTACATGCATGTATATGTCCTTTATAACAGACAATGGACAGATCTTTGTGGCGCAGCCTGCATCGTGTCCAATGTGGAGGACATGGCACAATTCATGAACTTCCTATTGAATGAGGGCAAGACAGACTCTGGTGTTAGTTTGATCAACGTCAAGAGCATCCGCGATCTCTTCCTACCATGGATGCAGCTGCAGTCTTCGGATATAGAAGATTATTTCATAAAATCCAAAGGAGTTCCTTATTCCAGGGCGTACTCGGGATATGGTTTAGGCTTAAATGTTGGAACATATCGGGGTAAATGCTTTCTGTCACTGAAAAGAGTCTGTTTGGTTTATTCTCATGGGGCTATACAGGAAGGGAACAATCATAAATCAGAATTGGATTCATTTTTCTATGATCAAGATAACATAACTACACGTAATGATATACCCCGGATAGTTTGTTTGAAACATAATTTCAATGATATCTTTTGCACTCTGTTTTTCCTTTTAGCTCTTACAAGTTTATTGTTTTTTCGGATTTCCAAAATTTCAGCTTGAGCATCACTGAAGAGACATTATTTGTCGAAATGCGCATCTGGTGTATCAAAATTGGTACCGTATAAGTTTTACATTACGACCCCTGGGTCGAGGCCTCTGCTGATGGACTGTTAGTCCCCGAGGGTCTCTACAGCCCAGTAACTAAGTACTTCGTTACTAGCTAGAAAATACGGATGTATATTTAATTGCTGTAATAAGATTTAGAAATTAATTTCAAAATTAAGGATTAACTCCCTCATGCATAGCTCTGATCCTTCGACGAATTTGGCTCCAGTCTTTTGGACTCTGTTTTTCCTTTTAGTTCTTACAAGTTTATTGTTATTTCGGATTTCCAAAATTTCGGCTTGAGCATCACTGAAGAGACATTATTTGTCGAAATGCGCATCTGGTGCATCAAAATTGGTTTCATATAAGTTTTACAATACAGTAACTGCCGTACTCACAGTATCAGGTGATCCGAGTCTATCCGTGGCAGTGGACTCGGGATCCACTACTATACATGATTGATCAGATATTTCACGGATATTTCAGATCACCGAATACTGGAGGAGGCAGGAAACATCTTCGGCTACCGCTCCCTAATGACACTATTCCCGGATAAGCGATTGGGAATTTTTATTGCTACAACAGGAGAAGACAAGGATGAATTATTTCGTATATCCGTCAACTCCTTTATTGCTGATTTATACAATGAAGAAGATCCATGGCTCAACTCTACCTTGCTCTGCAGCTTTCCCCGACCTTTCATGACCGAAAAGAAGAAGAAACAATCCCGATTTATCCCCAGGAACATCCCCTTAGGTCGCCCGATAGAAAACTACATGGGGACATACTATAATGACGTTTTCCATGAGATAACGGTGACAGCAGTGAACGACCAGTTAAAACTTACCTATGGCTACGTCACATATGATCTTAGAAAGAGAAGAGAGAGATCTGAAAAATTTTATATGATAGCACAGGGGCATGCGCAACATATTTTAAAGAGAAGAACTGTGGAGTTCCGAGAGACTGAAGCAAATAGAACAGGCTATATTAATGTACTCCACATAAACAGCTTTGAGGATAGTGACTTTGTGAAAATACCGGAAGTCGATACATCCGCCATCCTCCCTGCTAGGATATAGCGATGAATAACGACTAAAACTACACGTTTCATCTAAACTGTACCGACTATAATTCTTTTACTTGTTTTAAAACATCATATATATACATATGTAATAGGATATTAAATTCAGAGCGCTCAGAAGTCATAGACCTCAGCCAAATCACCCATATCTTTTTTAGTTATGCCTACCAAGGCGAGGTTATGTGACAGTACAAATCACCCATATCTTTCTTAGTTATGCCTACCAAGGCGAGGTCATGTGACAGTACAAATCACCCATATCTTTCTTAGTTATGCCTACCAAGGCGAGGTCATGTGACAGTACAAATCACCCATATCTTTCTTAGTTATGCCTACCAAGGCGAGGTCATGTGACAGTACAAATCACCCATATCTTTCTTAGTTATGCCTACCAAGGCGAGGTTATGTGACAGTACAAATCACCCATATCTTTCTTAGTTATGCCTACCAAGGCGAGGTTATGTGACAGTACAAGTTTTTATAACTGTTTTATACTTGACAGGAGTTGTTTTAAAAAATTGAGAATATCTTTGCTTCAGACAGTTGCAGACAAAAAGAGATTGATGGGCATTGGCGTATGTTTGCAGTTTCCGATGCCTTTTATAGTCCCTTAACAGTTCGTTAAACCGAAGGGGACTATAGCTTTCTTCTCATCTGTCCGTTCATCCCTCTGTCGGACTGTCAGTCTGTCGCATTGGTTTTCCATACTTTTTTCCGTTATGCTTGCTTGGATTCATTTGAAATTTGCGGTGTAGTTTCAGAGTGGCACACTACAGATCAAGTTCGGATTTCGTAACGTTTGATGGAGAACTTTAAAGAAAGGAGCAGGTACAGTTCTACAGTCATCTGGCCCAGAAAATGGATGATTTCAGTAGGAGTCCCAAAATCTGGTACTCAAATAATGACTATATAAGCAATCGCAAACTAGGTTTGATTTTATCCAAAATTGCTTTATGTTGTATGACAGGAGCGTATTTAGTTGCCATAAAATTGCCAAAACCAATGAAAAAGTTCATATATTCAGGGGGATTTTCCTTTCAGAAAACATACAACCCATGCGTCGAGCAAATTCATACTCAAATACATTTTTATCTTCTATTAATACACAATATATATTAATTTCATCATGCTCAACGGATGGTCACACCTTTTCCTAAGCAATATTCTGGATGATATTTAAAACAGTTATAAAGCACTTTTTGAAAAAAGGCGGGTAAGTCTTATTCATGACGTAATAATGCTATTAAATAAGCAATAACTTTGATTTAAAAGTTGAAGTAGTATACGTGGCATATGTCTAACTTCGTTAAAACACAGATCAAGCTAAATTCAAGATACATATAAAAACAGAATTTTTAAAAAACCTTTTTATGTACACAATCGTACCTTATATATTTTATAGGTTTTTTAATCCATCGGGATCGAAATTATGTTCCGATAGAAATAAAGTAAAAGTAGGACTGTCGACGAACTTCCATCGCTGATTTTGTAAAAATTAACTTTATTAATTTAACATTTCAAGCTCATTAATCGTAAAAGGAACACATCAATGAAAATGAATAACAGATATGTTAATCACGCGAGTGTTTTTGTGAAGTCGGTGAGCCAAGTCTTGTCCGTCGGCTGTTCTCAATTTACCGCATTCCTGCAATCGCGGGTATCCGAAATCGACCTACATACAGTCGATAGTAAGTAGTATTTAGAATTCCTTTATAAGCATTTTAAATACAGATATGAATATTATGCCAGAACGTTGTTTTTGTTCCATTTGCACGATTATTTAAATACCCCCCCCCCCCCGGAATTTTGTGCAGACTAAGACTATTTCGTCCCTGATAAAAACTACATGCGTCAACTGTATCAACAACAAACATTAAACTAATTCAATACTAGTACACATGATAACTTAGTACCAATGTATCGGGTCACAGTTCAAGGTCAAAGAACATTTAAATGTACATTCTCTCGAATATTGAGAACAGTCGTCAATTAAGGTGGCTCACTACACCCAGGAAGTTTCTCAAATCAGTACGAATTGATTTAATTATAAAAGATATGATGATTTACACTAAGTATATATGCCAAAAAGGCAAGAAATATACAAATTTGGATAAAGACATGATTTTTAAAAAAAAATCATTTCAACAGATATGAACAAAAGACTCTGGGGGATTTGAACTCGAGATCTGCGGTTCACCCGCCCAATGCTTTAACGATAGACAAACAAGGCGATCGATACAAATACTTTCACAAAACATTTAAATCGCCATCTTGTGACGTGGTGTCATAGAGAGTATAAACTTTAGTGTAGTGAGCAACCACCGGTGGGGGACATGTATTGCATGCTTGTTTTAATACACATGTATGATAATTCCCACGCTCCAGGGAAATATTATTTACTTCTAAAATATAGTCTATAACTGTCATGCATGAATATGACTTAAAAGCTATGGATTTTAACGAACGAAACTTATTTTTAAAATTCTGTAAAAACATACAATAAACAAGTTTTTATCATTGTTCCGAAGAAAAATTTGAAACGATAAAAAGGGGTCACGCCACCTTTCGAGGGTCCGTGGCGCGGTCGTAAAGCTATATACTGTTGTGTGCCTAGGCATGTGTTCACTTCTGGTGCGCCCTTGACAGGATCGCAAGTGCATGGCACCCACTCTTCTCGTTTCAAAAAAAGTAGTAAACCCTTCTGCCTTCGGGAAGCAGGTCAAAGTCCTGGTAAAGGGTGATGGCTTATTCTGACTGCAGGACAATCTCGGAAGTGCCGTCATTTAGCGGAAACGGAAGGACCACCATTTTTGTGGAAACCGAAGTGCCCCCAACTGAATAGGTCGCCAGCTTGAGCGGGAATGCCGCCATCTTGAGCGGAAACGGAAGTGTCGTCTTGGCGGATACTTTGTCATCTTTAGTGGAAGCAGAAGTACCGTCATCTTGGCGGGAGCTCCGCCATCGTGGACCCGGTTCAAGGGACTCGGTTTGTGCAGACTATTATACTACTTGCCGGACGGTATGCCGGAGTCATGATGAAATTCAACATTTGATGTAGAGTACATCCTTAAAGGCGCGTGCTTTTAAAAATGAAAATGACTGAAAGAAAAGCCAACGAAGATTATTTCATGTTAAAATTGTGATACATTACTTTAATCAATCGAAATTAATAACGCTAGAATGCTTATCTGAAGTATGTAACCCTATTTTTAGACAGATGACGCGACACCAGATCTCTATAACAACAGGACCATTATTAGTCTATGATATTAATATGCATCCATCTACAGTAATTCAAATTTCTTTACACAGGGTCCCTCCCAGGGGTAGGGTGGGACCATATTAGGGGCGGGATTAATGTCGGATAAAACCTAATTCAAATTGTTAGGGAGAGGGGGAATAAAATCTCCCGTAAGTTTCTGTCATCCGACATCGATTCCACTTTGGTGGGAAAAGAAAATCTTTAAAGACAAGTGACTGTTAAAAACCACATGATAATATCACATTTTAATGAACATTCAATAGTTTTGATGTACACTTTCATGTGTGAATAAACAATAGAAAAGGTATACAAAGTGTTATTTATACTCGTATATTTTGACTTGTTAATCGATTAGTTACGGAAGCCCATTTAGGACATATCAAATATATATTTCTAATTTGAAATAACGAATTTCAGAATTCGTTATTTTGATTTTAATTCGCTATTTCAAACATTAAATTCGTTATAACGGATTAAATTCGTTATAACGAATTTGTAAACTTCGTAATAACGGATTTCAAAATTTGAAATAACGAATTCAATTTGAAATAACGAATTCCGAAATTCGTTATATCAAATTGCATAATTCGTTACAACAAATTTTCAAAAACTTGTACTGATGAAAAGGTGAAGATAACGAACAGTGATCAATCTCATAACTCCTATAACACCGTGTACAGTGCCATACGCGGGGACCGTGATCGGTGTGGCACGGGAATGTGAATTCGAAGCGAAGAAAGTAGGTCAATAAGTATTCAAAGGCTGATTGTGTTTAATCAAAATGAATTTAGATAGCCAAAAGTATTGTACAGAAGACAATGGTTATTGACAAGCTAGCACTAGCAATTGGGGAGTCTAGAACTCTTTGGAAATACTCAAACACTTCGACAATATACAAGCAGGGTAGGCGCCGGGTATATTTTTCGGTTATTTAATGAGAAATATTCAATCCTACTGTATAAAGTCCCTAGTTGTTTTTTTTACCAGAAACTTTTCCTTTGAATGGGAACTCAATATTCGACTGAAGAAACCATCACAAAATCATGATATGCCGAGTATTTGACTGAAAACCCCGTGTGACGTAGAGGTGTGTTTGTGTGTGAAAATCTTGTGGCGTAGGGGGACCGAGAATCCCTTTAGCTTAAGCAAAGTTTCTTACCAAAATCCACATCTTGAACACAGCGAATATATGAATATTAAATTCAAACTTGTTCAAGGTTACTCTGATATTCGTACGATAAACCGATAATAATGTGTCCGACTTTTTATGTCATTCATTAAAGAAGCATTCTCTAAAATATATTACCACAATACCAGATGATTAAGACAGTTTCATATCTTAATGAAATTGACGTGAACTATTGATAATTTCAGATAATGCAATGACCAGAAAGAAAAACTTCGAATTCACATCCCCGCGGTACACCGATCACGGTCCCCGCATGTGGCATTGTACACGGTGTATAAGGAATACAAAATTTAGAGTTGCAAATGTTTTCCATCTTTTTTCCCGTGGAATACTTCCATCCAACGAAAAAATAATAAATTCATTCCTTATCATTTAATATTTTAAAACATTGAGTTTATATGATAAAACATGTGATTTGAGTTGAATTAACGTGTTGTGTCGCTGGATTTTTATTCGTTCCGGTTTCGGCATTTAGTGTACTTTTTTAGTCTGTTGTGTATTTCCGGTGAATTCCCACACTTTTCTCCGTGCGTTATTTTCTGTTATTTGTGACCGATTCTTGGCAGTCCAAAGAGTAAGTTACATTTGCAAAGCATTTTTTAGTATTGTAATTACATGTACATGAAGTCACGTTTATGTCCATTATGTAGTTTTTGCACAATTGTTGTCAACATAAATTCAAGGCTGCACATGGCAAGGGCATTATGTAAAACGCGGTAGGAAATTTTATGTATGACGCCTTTATGCTGTGTTTACTTTCACCCCGTTTCAAATTCTTGCATATTTACTATCATTGGACCTAGGTATTATGTGTCGCTTCTAGAGAGCCCCTTTTTCTTTGATTATTGAAAATTGGTCTATTGTAAATAATGGATTGGATTTGCCACAATATTTTTGTAATTTGCACTTTGTAAGACAATTTTATTTGTTTTTACAGTTTCTCACCCTTTGTTATACATCTATACGGAGGAGGCCAATAAACTATCAAACATCTTTGATCTGTTTGAGCACATAACGAGTTATTCTTAGACTACATTCTATGTCATTTCTAGATGGGCGTAGTAATTTATGAATACACAACTTGAAAAAAAAACCCACTTAAATCCGTTAGGCCTAATGGCGACTTCCACGAACTATTGTTTACTGTTGAGCAAACGGGTTTCTTGTGGACTGAAGAATGCAGTTTCGAAAGGATGTCTTGAGTTAGAGATAAGACCTATTGAAAGAAAATTGCTGGAATATTGTTGAGTGGAACTGGAATTAAGTGCAAAGTTCGATGTCGGTACTAACGGAAAGCGTGGGACACGTGCATAATCATGATGTGGGATGCCAGGTAGGGTTCTTTTGAGGGTTGTCACGGCTTCCAGGTGGACAAGTGAGTGTTACAGAGGGTTTTTAGAGTTTTATCAGTGAATTTCTAAGGTGACAGCTGTTGTAACGTCGTGCGGTGTATCTGGTATTTGGGTTCGTGACATGAAGGAAGTTGTCGCAAGGTGCAAACTGGACTATTGTCATCCCTGGTTGAATACATTTAACTCTCAGCCCGGAATTGCAGAAGCAGACGTCTGTTGTTTTATTGGGGGAGGGGGGTCCTCAAATAGCCATGTTTATTTCATTTTGCATAATTAATTATTATTTATATTTGATATTTGTTTTTGTTTAATAAATCTTTATAGATCGATATAGTTGTTAAGTTTTTCTTTTCTGGATTCCATAATCTATATATAAATACGAAGCATCCAGAGTAATTCCCAACATTCCAATAGAAAGTAGTTCCGGCCATTTATTCTTTTTTCTTCAGTGGATACGATATTCCAATAATTTTTCAACCAATGAAAAAGTGTGTAACATGTCAAATTAAATGATAGCAAATTCAACAAATTTGTTATAACAAATCTAATCTGTTATAGTGAATTTTAAGTGTTTGAAATAACAAATTAAATCTGTAGTAACGAATTCTGGAATTCGTTATTTCAAATTCAAAAATATTTTAATTTGATAGGTCCTAAATGGGCTTCCGTAATTAGTATCAACATTCATC
This sequence comes from Ostrea edulis, assembly GCF_947568905.1. Taxonomy (NCBI): domain Eukaryota; kingdom Metazoa; phylum Mollusca; class Bivalvia; order Ostreida; family Ostreidae; genus Ostrea; species Ostrea edulis. Next base: position 53,909,906 of record NC_079168.1, on the reverse strand, counting down.
ATATTTAGTTTTAATGGAGGTGAGGGGATCTTGGTGTAAACTATGTGAATTTAGTTCTTTGTCAGACATTGAACTTTTGATCCTTACACCTTAGGATATATAGATTTTTATGGGAATATACAGGAAATTAGGTTTTTTTTATGCCCCCGGTACTAAAGTCAGGGGCATATTATTTTTGCCCTGTCTATTTTTCTGTCCGAAACTTGAACCTTGCACATAGTTTTAGTGACATAACTGTAGGTGATAAGGCTGTCATATTTCATATTCTTTGTGGCAAGACCTTTGTTTTTAACCTTGTGACCTTGGAGTGTGAACTAATTTTATGAAAACCGAACGTATCCCATATATCCTGAGCTATTCAAGGTAGAGATTTCATAGTTTGTATATGGATTTCTTATTTTGCAGCCCTTCACCGGCTGTAGTGACGTCTCCATATGAGTGAAATATTCTCGAGAGGGACGTTAAGCAATATTCAATCAATCAATCATTTAACATCAGTTCATACAACAACGAGTAGACCGCTACTAACGGGGGGGGGGGGGGGGGGGGTCTGTATTATCTAATGTCCCTTTCGATAATTTTTCACTCATATGGAGAAGTTACCATTGCCGGAGAAGGGCTGTAAAATTTAGACCTGTACTCGGCACTTACGGCCTTTGAGCAGGGAGGGATCTTTATCGTGCCACACATGTTGTGACACGGGGCCTCGGTTTTTGCGATCTCATCCGAAGGATCACCCCATTTAGTCGCCTCATACGACAAGCAAGGGTACTGAGGACCTATTCTTACCCGGATATGTGCACCCTTTAAACAATGTAAAGAACTGACAAGACAATCAGCACCTTTGCACAAGTTACAACCCACTGTTTTTGTTTGTGTATCTTTTATTCCTTTTCATGCCACTGTATCGAAGATCGGGGACATTGTATTTGTCCTCTCTGTCTGTTTGTCTGAAACTTAAACTATGGCTGTCATATTTCATTCCATGCAACAAGACCATTCTTTTAATCCCGAAGTTTTAGACCTTGTGACCTTGACAATAGAGTGACCTTGACATTGGAGCGTTTCACGAACATCATTATTATTATATTTTTTTGTACTTTCGGGTTGGTCTCCCTTTTCAGGAATTGTTTCCAGTTTGTAAAAAAAACTGTATAAAGGTGATGTAGTGCATTTACAATGTCAAAGTAGACTAGAATGTTACAATGTCAAAGTAGACTGGAGTGTTACAATGTCAAAGTAGACTAGAATGTTACAATGTCAAAATAGACTAGCGTGTTACAATGTCAAAATAGACTAGAGTGTTACAATGTCAAAATAGACTAGCGTGTTACAATGTCAAAATAGACTAGCGTGTTACAATGTCAAAATAGACTAGAGTGTTACAATGTCAAAATAGACTAACGTGTTACAATGTCAAAATAGACTAGCGTGTTACAATGTCAAAATAGACTAGCGTGTTACAATGTCAAAATAGACTAGAGTGTTACAATGTCAAAATAGACTAGAGTGTTACAATGTCAAAATAGACTAGAGTGTTACAATGTCAAATAGACTAGAATGTTACAATGTCAAAGTAGACTAAAGTGTTACAATGTCAAAATAGACTAGAGTGTTACAATGTCAAAATAGGCTAGAGTGTTACAATGTCAAAATAGACTAGAGTGTTACAATGTCAAAATAGGCTAGAGTGTTACAATGTCAAAATAGACTAGAGTGTTACAATGTCAAAATAGACTAGAATGTTACAATGTCAGAATAGACTAGCGTGTTACAATGTCAAAATAGACTAGAGTGTTACAATGTCAAAATAGACTAGAGTGTTACAATGTCAAAGTAGGCTAGCGTGTTACAATGTCAAAATTCGGTGTGTTCCTCGCTACGACGTGCCTTTAGATCTTTAATGTAAGGTCGGTATTGTCGTAAACTGAAATTGAGACAGAAACCAGGCCTCGCCACTCTTTAATAATAAACTGAAAATAAATTCATGAAATAATAACATGAATACAGATATGCTGTTCTATATGAATAAAATAAAAATCAGTGTGATAAAGCCCAAACCACACATCCGGAACCCTCCATCTACTTGAACAATGGTGTTATTTTTCCTCAGAATTATCCACAATATAACTTTTTACAAGAATGTTCTAGAAATAACTTTTAAGAAATCGGAATGGTATAAGAAAACAGAAGAAAACATAAACAGAAATAAATATGTTAGGTAGAATTGTTAAGACAAAATTATAAAAATTAGAATTGTTAAAACAAAAGTATAAACAAAAGCAAAAATGTTAAAATAAAATTGTTAAATAGAATATAGAATTACAAATAAAAAATAGAATCACAATTGTCAAAATGAACTTTTGAAAACAACAAAAATATGGAATTGGAATTGAAAACAGAAACAAAAATGGTAAAATGAAATTGTTAAAACAAAGTTAAGATATGATTGTGGTACTGATAATCCTCCATAAGATTGTACGGGTTTAATTCCATACCGTTATGATAGGCTAGAAGCCCGTACGATTAAGAAACCTTGTTTGGTTTAGTAACAACGAGTACTCATTAAAACGACTGAATATATTTATAGTGCTACATGTGAAATAAATGATACTTAACATAGCTCAGAAAGTAAGGTACGTGACCGGAATATATCCTCTTTAAGTACAGACAGTGAAGGCTAATGGAGCTATTAAATTGATCATTGCAGACAGACTAAACTATCACGGTCCGAAGGAATAACAAATAAAGATCTATTGTGTGTGCCAATTTACAGAGAGAGATTTGAAGTTTTGTAACGAAAACATTAATATGCTGAATTATTGGTACAACAGGTTTAGAGACAAGCTGCCTGAAATATTATGGGAACTATGCACGCTAAAACAATAAATAACATACATGTATGTATGATAAGTTTATCTATGTTTGCGTATCGCAGATCCAGTCTTCATGGTGTATAGATACGCCGCAGTAGCCTCAATATCCCACGGTCACTGACCAGGCAGAGCACGCCGGTATCCATCCACTTGTTTACATTGGCGTACTAGATAGGCAATTATAAACCGGAGTAATGGAAATATGACACTAGCTTTCAAACACACAACTATCATATAGTACAAATGACGGAATATCTTCTATTGCCCCCTGAACATTACCATCTGGAGTACACAGACACAAAAGACAATCCGATGTCGAGAAATACAGAGGTGGTTAAAGTCTAAAACAACAACGCATACACGTCTAGACGCGGGATTATTCTCCAGGATTGCACTAAAATATTCGTCACGTTCAACGCCATACCATTTCTTAAAATCGCGTGCAGCGACACATGGATTATAAGATGCTTGTAAACAGGATGCAGCGCATTGTGATGATCACGTGTTTAACAGTTCTCATCTCATGCATTTCAAGCACAAAAGCCGACAGAAGCGATATTTCGGAGGAAATAGTAAAAAGCATTGATGGCTCTTTAAAATGTCGGAACAATCCCGCCCTCGCCATCTCTGTAGTCAAAGATGGTAATGTGGTCTTTTCCCGAGGGTTCGGTTCAAGGGTTGTGGGTCAACCGTTAAACGTGAGCGGATCAACGATTTTTGGGGTGGCTTCCCTATCGAAAGCATTTGCTTCTACTTTGATTGTCAAGTTGCTGGATAAAAATAGCAAGTAAGTATACAATGTAATTACGATATTTGAAAACTAAATTATGATTATGAATGTTACAATTTCTGCATATTGTTAAGTTCTGGTACTTGAAATTTAAAGGGTCATTATTTCAAAAGAAAAGATACATTGATCTTCATTTATACAGAAATAGTGCCAAACTACGGAGTTCTTATCTTTTTTCCTACGATTTTTATCATATTGGCGGGGGAAAAATCAGGGTAAACAATTACGTTTAACATTGCCGATGCTCAATTCCGACACTACATGGTATTTTACTGATTACTACATGGTATTTTACTGAATACTACATGGTATTTTACTGATTACTACATGGTGGTTTACTGACCATTTTTTTCTAGGATGATTCTCAACATTTGGTTATATTTATCAGACATCATTAACAACCCAGCAGTGCTGAGTGTTCTTATTACTTTTATTCAGCAGGAAACAACACACAGACATGCAATTTGATTTTGATATCTTATAGATAGAGTTTTAATTTCAATACTTGATCTCATTTTATATATATTTTCATTTCTGTACAAGGTCTTGGTGACGTCCCCATATGAGTGAAAAATTCTCGAGCGAGACGTTTAGCAATATACATTCAATCAATAAATATAAGCGATAGAAAAAATAGCTATAGAGAAAACCAACCACAACAATTTTTTAACGAAAAGCGATGTAAAACAAATAAAGCTTTTTTTTTTTTTTTGCTTTACTCCTTCATGATGACTGCTACAACGTTGGATTTCGCCTGTTACATATATATCTCCTCTACCGATGAGTTTTGTCCACTGACGACCACTTTAAACTCCGTCTCTGATCTCGCATAAAGAACAGAGATGCATACCAACGCATGATATGTAATTTAAAATGAGTTGATTTTAACAAAGACATCGCAATTTCATAGATGTATCTGCTGTGAAAAAACCCTAGAACATTTTTCTGTGCGTTTACAATTAGAGGACTTTGTATTGAATTGATCTTTCTTGATGTATTTGGGCAATATAATTACATTAACATCTGTCTTAATTGTGACTTTTTATTATAGACCAGCCTTGCAAAACTTCAAAATGATAGCAGTTTGTAGTGTACATTGTACTTGTAAGCTAACCTTGTCCTGGGATGGAAATAAAGACATAACATTATGTTTACCTACATACAAGTTTATTTTTTGCACTTATTGTATTTTAAAACAACACCCCCTCCCCATTGTGGCTGTTGTTGGTCTTGGCAATTAGGCAATGAGTAAAATTTTAAAGTTTTACATTAAAATTTTACCATGAAAATTACACCTGTGTATTGACACCCAAATGGTACAGGCCAAAAACACATCATTGCCTAATGTTATATCATAAAATCAAGCAACAAATTTAGCAGATCTTCTCATTCCGGTTGACGGCAATGAGACGATTTGCAATCACCCCCAAACATCAATCATTAAAATGTCAATTTTCAATTAAACAAAAAACCATATGACTATGATTCCGGTGAGCGGCAATCAAAGTGTATCATATATATATATATATATATATATGTGTGACCAAATTGTCACCAAATAATTCAATACATACAATATTGTCCAATCAAATCATTCAATGTCCAATCACAGGAACCAGACGCGCATTCTTCCACATGACAGAAATGGTTACAATATTAACCATTGAAGTCACCGCCACCAAAGGGTGGGGGGGGGGGGGGGGGGCGGCTAGTTCCTGGAGCCAAGACCTTGCCACAAAATACCCCGTCCAAATTCTAGAATAATTTTGGATACACTTGCCATCCATTCGTTATAAATTGTTCTAACCCTGCACTAATATTGTTGAGAAAAAATTCATTGCCTATATTTGATATATGGACCCCATCTGCCTCAAACAGATTTGTGTTTACAAGTTTGATATCCAAATACTTGATATAACATCCCCCATTCCTTACTATATAAGCCGCCACTGAACTGTTGATTCTTTTTGTAGAATTATTCATTTTTTCTATGCTATCTGATGAATACCAGTTCTTTCTAGGCAATATTTGTGACCATACTAGCTTTGTATTGGGTAAAAGTTTCCAAATTTTGTCAATTGTACCTTTCATATCTTGTATAAACTGTTTGATTGGTGTGTACCCAATATTATTACCACCACAATGTAGAATGTAATCAGGAGGGTCAGCAACTTTCAGCAATGTTTTGATCTTGTGTACATTTCATCCCAGCCCATACCCCCTTTTCCTTGCCACCAAATAGACACATTTAATCTATCCATTAGTCCCAAGTTAACTCCATCTGGTCTGATTCTAGCTACTAAAAATGCTCTTTTGACTATTGATGAGCCCACTACCCATACCTGTTCTGAAAGTGTATATATAGAGACATGACAAGATTATATAATTATATGACTTGAAACCATTTTCATATATACTTAAACATATGACAGTCTTAAGGGTTACACCTACATTTATATTATGATTACATCCTAACATAAATTTTGTATGCTTTAGATTTCCATCTTCCTGCTTTACAGATTTCTTCCTCTGACATACCAAACATTGCTGCACTGGTTACTGCCCCAATTCTAAATGAATGAGACTTGTATTTTTTACCTTCTAACCCTATTATCGACAAAACTTTATTTAAAACTGCCATAAATTGGTATCTAGTTAGTGGTTGTCCACTAAAATGACAGAACAACTTCCCCTGCACTGAAGGTCGTATTGCTAGATATTCTTGAATAATCTTAATTGGTTGTATTTGAGACCCAAATTGGCTATTCTGAATAGTAATTGTTTCTCCTTCTCCTGTTTGATCCACTTTGGAATGCTTTAGTTTTATTTGGATTTTATTTTCTTCTGTAAACATTGTTATGTCTTCATAATCAATTGCATGTCCCAGATCTTTTTGGTTTTTTTACTGTCATTTCTCCAACTCTAAAGAAACCAAAAAATGCTAAAGTGTAGGCGGCTTGAAACAGTTTGCATTCATAGTAGTTTGTACAAACCAAGTGCAAACTTGTAGTGTTTGATTTAATATATTTGATGTAATTGGCAGTCTGGCATCATTTTTATTGACCTTTCCTCTGAATCCTTCTAAGAGTTTCTTAACCAGAAAGCTTTGAGTTTCATCTCTATCGTTTTGAATTTTTAGTTTATAAGAAATAGCTGAAATGTAAGTTCTAGCTGTTGCCACTGAGAGATGTTTTGCTGACATATACCCGGTAACCTATAAATAGAACTATTTGCTCTAACGTATGCATAGGCATAGCTTGGGTTCGAATATTACCGAGGTAGGGGGTCTGGGGGGCGCAGCCCCCCAGAAGCTATCGACATTTTAACAACGTAAAAGGTGGGTTTTTTTTTACCGAGGCAGCTGCCTCGGTTGCCTCAATGGAAGCTACGCCACTGGTAGGGGGCCATATTTTGCTAAGGTTCAGGGAATCCTGGAATTCCTCAAAGCATCTTAGTCCCTGGTTGTATGTTTCCTGAGTATTTTGGGCTGTTGCTAGATGTAACAAGTTGTTTACTTCATTTCTAACATCAACTGCTGAAATTCTACTGGTATTTTTTCTGGTATCTTGTTTGCTTGTGGAGCCAATTCCTGAAATGTTTTAAACTGTTTACGTGACAGTGCATCTGCGATACTATTTTGTGTACCTGCTATATGTTTTGCCTTGAATACTATGTTGTTTTTTAACAGTATAAGGACCAACTTCTTATCAAAAACATGATTTTTTTTATTTTGATGTTTGTTTGTTAATAATTGACACCAGTGCATTGTTGTCAATGTACATTATGATCCTCTTGTTCTTAAAGAGCATTTCGCCCCATATGTAAATAGCTAATACAATGGGCACCAGCTCCAAAAATGACATTTCTTTAAAAATACCTAATTCCCATTTTATTGACCAAGGCCAGAAAACCCATCTACCTTCCCAGTATGCCCCACATCCCAAATTTGGATTGCCTGTACTATCTGTAAACAATTCCATATTTTCATTACTCAGCCAATCGCTCCCATGCAAGAGTCTAACACCATTGAATTGTTCTAAAAAAAAAAAAAAAAGTAACCAAGTTTTAACATCTTCCCTAAACTCATTTGTGATTTTGATATGATGATGAGCTTTTTTCACCCCACAAGTAGCATCATAAAACCTTCTGTTGAATGCTCTTGCATTTGGCACACCTTTGCTGGAAAAATTTAAGCTTCCAACTATGCTTTGTACTTCTTGTAACTGTAATGACTTTTTAATGAGGGCCATATTTAGCATAGCTTTCAACTGTTTTACCTTTTCTAGAGGAATTTTTACAACCATATCAACCGTATTTATTTCTAAACCTAAAAATATAATGCTTGTAGATGGCCCTACTGTTTTTTTTCATTTGCTAACGGTACACCCACCAAACTACACAAATTTTGAAACTCTTCCATCAAATGTGAACATGCTTGAGTACCTACTCTTCCAATAAATAAGAAATCATCCAGATAATGATAAATCGTGCCAATATCTGTCTGTTTCTGTAGTTGCCAATGTAAATATGTTGAAAACTTTTCAAACAGCTTACATGACATTGCACAACCCATTGGTAAACCTAGCAACTCAAAATCACCAGGATGGATTATCATTAGTCTAAATGCAGATTTGATATCCATCTTAGCCAGCAATGTTCCTGTTCCCAACCTAGCTACTGTTTCTAAAACCTGATCTAAAGATGTATAAGCTACTGTACATTCTTGGGGATCTATGTAGTGATTAACACCGTTATTTTCTGGAAAAGATAGATGTGTAATTAATCGCCACATTCCCTCTTTTTTTTGGTACAATGCCTATTGGCGATATTTTTAAATTTGATATTGGTTTATTTGAATATGGCCCCCTATCCTTCCTTTTTCCACTTCATTATGTAAAACTTATACGGTACCAATTTTGATGCACCAGATGCGCATTTCGACAAATAATGTCTCTTCAGTGATGCTCAACCGAAATGTTTGAAATCCGAAACAACTATGAAGTTTTAGATCTAAATATAGCCAAAAACAGCGTGCCAAACAAGTGGAGCCAAATTCGTCCAAGGATAAGAGCTATGCATGAGGGAGATAATCCTTAATTTTGAAATGAATTTCTAAATTTTATAACAGCAATTAAATATACATCCGTATTTTTAAGCTAGTAACGAAGTACTTAGCTACTGGGCTGTAGAGACCCTCGGGGACTAACAGTCCACCAGCAGTGGCCTCGACCCAGGGGTCATAATGTAAAACTTATTATCTATTTTTTCTTTTGCTCTCTCAGGGTGTTTTTTGACTGATGTAAGATTATCTGATTCACTCCCTATTCTTGGCCCTTTGTACCCTAATCTGAATCCAAATCTAAATCCTTGCAAAAGCTCTAAAGCTATATTTTTTGAGGATAACTTTGTAACAATGATTCTAAACTGTTTATATCTATAGGGGTGGTCCCAAGCTTCCATACATTAGAAAGTTCCCCTTTGACCTCTGAATTGAGACCCCCCTCTTCCTCTTGTGTTTTGGTACTGACCCCTTGAAAATCTGTAATTTCCCTGTCCACGAAAATTACTAAAACCTTCCCCTTGTGTGCTGATGTTTTTTGATTGACAATTGTTGATAGGATGTTGACCCCCACACTTGATACATACATGTAAATATGCACAGGGTGATCTGAAGCATGAACATTGGTAGTTGTAATTGTAGCATTTTTTACTCTGACTCTGGTAAGTTGGAGCAGCAGACAGAGTTTTGACAGCAGGATAAAACAAACATCAACCATAATTCTGAATCAACCTCACCCCATGGTTTTGTAGGGTTCTTTGCCATTTTTAATCTGAATTGTTGGGTCATACTCTTTAAATCCAAGATTTCCTGACCTAGATGCTGCTAACCTAACATCATTCATGTACATGTATTTCCAAATTTCTAATGTTTTTGCCGGATGTGCTTCTAAATAAATACTGCAAAAAATCATAAATGCATCCGTCCATTGTTCAATGTTGTTGATTTTTTTAGATTTTTTTTCCGGATGTTTGTAATTCCCCATTCACCATTACAATTGTTTGTTTTGTGGCTCATTATAATTAATCAACAGTTTTGCCAATTCTACACAGACTATTTTGTTTTTAATTTCTTGTGAAACATTAAGTCCAATGACATTGTTGTAACTGTTGACCATATTTGGTATATCTATGCCCTGTGTACCTCGAATGGTTTCCCTGGAATTCTCCATACGGAATCCCGATGGTTCATCTCTGGGTGATACATCTAATTCTCCCTCAAATCCATTATTTGTTGATGTCTCCATCGTCGTCTGCTCTTGAAATTCAACTGGTCCTTCCACATTTTTATTTGTTCGCCCCTTTCTCATAACTTCAGCTCCTTTCTTCTTTTTCTCCCTCTTTGATTTTTCTTTTGGCATGTTTTTTCTACAATTTAACTTATTTTCCGTAGCTTCTGAATCTTATAAAAAAATTAATATTTTGTCTCGACTGTTATCTAACCGTTCTCCCGAAAATACCTCGTCATAAAAGGAAATCAATCGGATCACGTGCTCGTCCTTTTCCGTAACCGGTAAGAAGACTCGGACGTGGATCGGTGCAAGAATTGCATCAAATCGATGCATTTCTTCGCCGGAAGCGCGCCTGTGGATGAGTAGTTAAAAGGCCAGAACTGAACCCCTTTATGATGTGTTATTTATATTTTCGCCACAGATTAGTTTTGGTATCATTAACGTTTTATTCACTCTAATACATAAACATGGAAGTGGAAATTGATAGTGGTACAATACCTTAGATGTGTATAATATCTTAGATGCATTTGAAAGTTCACGTTTCATAGTGTAACGTACGACTGTGACGTCATAGTTACGTTTATGTATACGTAGCAACCAACTCTGATGGCGTCGATCCACATACGAGGCTCATTTGCGGTTACGGAAATAGCCGAGTAGTTACGATTGAAAAGGAAATGCTATTCTATTTGCCAACTTATTTCCGGTAGGATTCCGGAATAGTGTTTCCGAAAAAATCCTCAGAAATAAAATATATTGAAGTCTGGCTAAAATAAATGGATTTATAGTTAATTCTATAAATCTTATTATGTTTACATCATAATGTGTTTCAGGGAATCCGTAAAAACCCCCACACAGGAATGTACCGGTACGAGGTCAGATTTATATGAATTGGATCAGAAATACATGTAGTTTCAAATCAATATGTCTTTGAAAATGAGTATGCCATATGACGAAAAGAGTGAAATTTCCAACCGCTCTGGTACTTTCGTCCACCAAATCATGCGTCTATAGAACGCTCCGTGCTGCAATTACCCTGCAGGTCTAACACTTTCTTTATGATTTTCATAAAACAATCAATACTTTTCATTTTGACCAGTTTAGTTTTTGCGTACTCCAATCTTTGAATGCATGTGTACATTGTATATTCAACGCAGTAGTACGTTAAATCTTAAGCATCGAGAATATAATGAATGGAAAAAAAATCTTTCATGGAAGGCATCTGTGTAATTCCAACTGTAAAGCTGTGATTGGATTTCATTCTGGAAGAGGTAATTGATAGAATCCATACGATTAATACTACTTCTTATTTCACTCCATCTCTGTCTAATTTGTGGGATTTAACCCTAACATTGGTCCATAATGATACAGAAAATATGCCTGCCGCCCTTATCTATATCACCTGTTATTACACATACTAGTATCATTAAGATAACAACTAGATAAAATTCGCTTTACAGATTAAAGTGGGGGTGAATGGTAGTATTTTAGGGATGGATTATTGTCATAATTTTGGCAAAAGAAAATATGTATTTACCATATGTCTACGTAATTATTTTAGTCTTAAAACATGAAGGTCATGGAGCTTTGATACTCTTGCTTTGAATAATATTTAATACTAGAATGACGTCATTCTTCCCTCACTTGAATAACTAAAAGTATTGAAGTTTGTTTCTAGAAAAAGAAAATCATAGCAAGAAAAGATTTCAAAACTGAGATTTAGTTTTGATAAAGCAAAGTAACAGAGTATAGAAAAAAATGCATGGAATTTGAAATGTGTACGCTTTCTGAGGCCATATAAAGTGATTGAGCAAGTCATGTTCTCGTTCTTAACTTATCCTATTCGCTAACTTATTTTATGTCATACATTGTAACATACCTCTATATCGCGTATACACTAGTGTTGTTTTGTGAAATTGTAAGAGACTTTCTTAAGAGATGACACGTATACACATAACGATCTGTGTCCGAATTTTCATAATATGTTCATATAATTATATATATAGTTTATACTGCATAATAGGACAACATATGTACTAAACTGAGGTATAACTAATGTTTGCTTCAACAGAATTTCATGGTCCTCTGACATGAAAAGATCGTGACCTAAAAACTACAACATACACGTATCAAATCTTGAATGTGCTTCTCAGCTTTATCGTTCGGTGTTCTTAACCTTGGCAACATGACTTTGATTCAAACATTTTGAAATTTGATGCGAATAAACAAAAATCTGATGACATTTTGTACGTGTATATACTTTTGTCCCCGCTGGGTGAGACACGTACCTGAAGAGTATGAAAGCATGATATACGACTGGTTTTGTCTAGATCACCGTTGTGAAAAAAATTAAAGATGACATTCATGATTTTAAACTTCAAAGGATGTATAAAGATGATTGGTCAACAACAAAAAATCATTGTTTTCTTTCAAATGGTTAACTTTATTCAACTGCGCATGCATTCTAAAATTATGATAAAGATATAAAATACATTCCGCGTTTTTTAATAGTAAAATATCACTATAACATGGGTAAAGAGCCAATTTTGATAAAAGTGAATATTTTGAAGAAAATCATTCTAGATGGGAAAAAAGAAGGTTTTATGTGTGTTTTAAAACCGTTTTTGTCCTTTTCTGTATTTCATACATGTAAGTTTATAAGTTTGTGATGAATATCAACGGGGAAAGTTGTTGGGAGCATAGATGTATACAGGAAAATGTGAATCACGTGAAAAGATGGCTGGTCAACAAAACTTGGTTAGCACGTTGACTGCTGAACCATATAGATCGCGGGTTCGAGTCCAGCAAGGGTTTTAAATCTCTTGAGATTACTTTGAAAGCTTTCAATTTCAAAATATTGTTGTACTTATTCTCCACTTTTCACCTACATCATATGGATGTTATAATGTCAGCACGCCCAATCAATATATAAGTTTTAAAAAATCATAAACTTGCGTTCTGTATTAGGCCTACCATGTACTATGATGAATCAAGAAAGATTAACGAATCATGCAGATCTCACGTTCTTGGGTAAGTCCAAATCTCCTTTCACGTGAAATTCGTGTGAAAAGATTTGCGTGAATTTCATATGAATCACATTTCAAGTGAAATTCGTAACTTAATGTGAAATTCAAATGAATCACCGTCCACTCGATTTTCATGTGAAAATTTTAAAAATAATTTTTGCCCCATCCTCAAACCAAACCTCGAAGCTCCTACATAGAGGGTTTTTGAAACTTGGTCGATTGTGGCCTCGTCCCTAAGGCCCCAGGGTGAAGGACTCCTGAAATTTACAATTTAATACCCTCTTTACCGTGTTTTGTTATATTCTTACAGGTATACAGTTGATACGCCACTAAGGGTCGTGTTTGATGACGAGTCCTTGTTCAAGGATGAGATATTATCGAGGTATGCGACGATTAGGGACTTACTCTGTCATCGGATGGGGATTCCAGGCAATAACGCTATTCGTCTCGACACCAATCTAACCCGGGAAAATCTGGTCCAGTAAGACTACTCAATTTTTTGATAATACTGAAGATAAATTCAGTGTTAGGATATGTTAAAGAAGAGTAGATTTTAGTACGATTTTTTTTTACTAAATAGCTAAGGTTTAAACGGAATCAGTTTTCTTCGCATGTAGAAATGTATTTGTCCAGAAATAGTACCTTTGTGGGCTAAAGGAAAATGAAGGAAGTAACAAGTAAAATGAGTTTAACAGCTATTAGTATACGCCATATGTAAAATGTTATTTACTAATTAGTTTATTTCACAACTTTATAGAAGGATGAAGCATTTGGATGGAACTGGAAGATTTAGAGATAGCTTTTACTACAGTAACTTAATGTATGGGTTGTTGACTCGAATAGCAGAAATGCTTGGTGGAAAAACATGGGAGGCATTGGTGAAAGAACACATTTTTGACCCATTAAACATGACGTCATCAAATTTCGCCACAACGGCAGATCCTGAAAAAGTCGAACTAGCGAAAGGTTATATTGATCATTACGGTGAGCTCAAGGAAGTTCCCTGGGAGTTTTCCAGGTTTGTAACAGAACATGCATAACAGATTAATAGAATTCTTCATGGGATAGGGAAATTCCACCGAGGGGACAAGATTCGCAGTCTAGGACGAAGCGTTGTCAACTTTTCTTTAAACATCTATGGAGGGCTTGCTAGATATGTCTTTTTTTTTCTACATGAAGAAACATAAATGTTCAATGAAACGAAAATGAAAATAAAATCGCTATTTTCATTTCACAATTTTACTTTTTGTTTCATATTAAAAATCTTGACTAGCAATACTTGATAAAAAGCTCTCAAGCATTATTTCTATCTTGCAGCATGTAGAAAAACTTTTCAAATTTTTTAGAGCTTTGATTATTTAATTTTTTTTCTGCGTTTCGAAGTATAACGGAAAACTTTTGTGTAAACGGATTTTCAGTCATGTGATATATATTATTCTAGGGCAGATAATTTCAGCTTATAAAATCGCTTGTGGTATACAATCGTCCTTGATTGCATGTCTCATGTGGTCTATCTCTATCCGCATTTTGAGCAATAAACAACAATTTTTCTTATTGTCTGATAGAATTACGTCATGCAGTAATATATCATGTCCAGTTTTCAGAGGTTGTTTTGGGGGGTCCCAAAGTTCAAGGGTTTTCATCTGTTTTCCCTGGGCTTGATATTTAACATGATTATTAAATTGATTTGTCATAAAGATTTGTGAAGTAGAATTTTTCGCAATGTAGGTACTGTTATATTGATTAATGAATATGTATTATAAAACGAGTTCAAAGTATCAATAAATAGTCGGCGTCTGATAACTACACAGGATAGAATCATTTGGCCCTCTCACTATTTCATTGTATTGGTCTGATATGAATACCCACTACGTATTACTTGTAAGTTCATACCAAGTACCGGTAGAAACCACAAAACTATATGGAATAGGATCTCGTCGATTCTTTTTTTCTTTCTTTTTTTTTTTTTTTTTTTTTTACCTCTTTACGACATTAAAATATGTGCAGCGAATGACTGTAAGCTTAATTTTGAATACACCCTACTACGACATTTTCTTTTTCATTGCTACGTTTTATGCAAGAATTTCTCATCCACTACGCATGGATGAATGTTGAACCTATATGCTATTAAAACTTGTATATTGATTAATTATTTTGTACGAAACCCCATTTTCGTAGCTGATTTTTTTCCCCGCGTTATAACGCAAAACTTTCGCGAATTAATGCATACCTTTCGCGTTAGAATGCGAGATTTTCGCGTTATAACGCGAAACTTTCGCGAATTAATGCGTAATTTTCGCGTTATAATGCGAAATATTCTATGTAAATATTTTTATGCAAAACAGGAACCCGTGATTAGTACAATGAACGAAGACTGATGTTTATGCATTTATAAGTAACCTTTAAGTAAAGAACTATATACACACGCTAACACACATTTTGATTTAAGGCTTGATTTCAATGGACGAAATTTTATACTCCCGTATTAGAAGTTATTGTTAGCTAAGCAACACTGGTATTAATCAACTACAAATATGAATTCTACTTTGCATTCAATAAAACTTTAATAACATATATGCCAAAAATTCTGAAATATGCGTGTGTAAATGTAGGTGTCACAGAATTTTAAAGAACTATCAACCACTAAATTTCTGAATTTATGTTATTGAGTAAACTATGCTTAACCTACATTTGCTTTTAATATCCTGGGGGGAAAAACCCACCCAAAATATCTCTAGAAGCACTTGGTGACCTAAGTTATTCCAATATTTAATGAATCCACATTTTTCAAAGGTTATTTCCCTTGGCTGTCATCTGTTGGGAAAACCCCATAGAATTCTCACAGCAATCTTTGTAACAAATTGTTTTATAATTTTATCATTTGATATGGTTTTGGTTTGGTTTTAACATACCTGTATGTTATTGTCTAGAAAGACCTCTCCTATATACAATATTACAAAGTAAGCTGGACAAATCTGTTATTATATTTCTTCATTGTAATGAACAAATTATTTCATGAGTTACAACGCCTAAAAAATTTAAGCTACGAAAATGAGCTCAATCTGCTTTCGTAATTTTGCAAGTATTAGTGAGTTAAGAAAAAATAAGGATTTTGTACATATGTCTTGGATTACAATATGTATCAAAGGAGATTTTTTTTAATTGTAGACGGTGGGCTGAATTGTGTGGATCGGGATGCGTTTTAAGTACGGCTGACGATATGGCCAAATGGATGCTGTTCCATTTGAGTGGTGGAAAAACTAGAAACGGGAAAAGACTAGTGTCTAAAAGGGCATTATCTTTGACCCACACCCCACAGCTTAGAATTGCTAGCAGTACGATTTCAAAATATTATACACGTCCACTAACTCCGGTCACCTTAAGCGAAGATTCTTATGCGATGGGATGGAAAACCGGTTATTACAGAGGTATGCTGCTTGTCACAAAGTTCCTGTAATTACATGTGGCTGTTGAGAAGGTATGGGACACTATGCGTTTCCTAATATATGATGTAACGCTAGTCGTAATTACAATAAATGAGTAGGCCACTGTTTTGGTTAGATTTCGGTGCTAAATTAAAATCCTGAATTTTTAGTACTTATGTAAACACCGGTAATTAAAACGAATGCATTGATCGTTAAAAAAACCTCTCAATTCTTTTATATTTCAATAAGGTCGCTTTAAGACTCCTGTTCGACAGGATTAGGTTACTTTTATCAATTAACCCCGTCTTTGTTCTTGTAGGATACAAAATCCTCTCTCACACAGGAAGCACTTTCGGATACAGAGCCAAACTAACACTATACCCGAGCATGAATTTGGGTGTGTTCTCCGCCATGACTGGCGACGATCCGAGCTACTTATATAGATCCAATGTACATAATCTGATTTCGGATTTATACCTTGGAGAAGAGCCGTGGCTTAATGCAACGATAATGTGTTCATTTCCAGAACCGTTCCGAAGCAAGTCGTCTTCGTCTAAACCACAGATAAACACTAACCGGAAGCCGGCCAGAAATGTGAGAGACTATTTAGGTCTTTACAAAAACATTCCATATGGTTTTGCCACAGTGACAAAAAATCAAACACAACTGACACTACAGTTTGGATTTGGTCGATTTGAGCTCTATGCCAAAACGACTAAGGACGAATTTTATGTTCAGTCGGTAGGGATGATAACTGGATTGACAAACTTCAAATCTCTGAAGTTTATTGAGTCAAGTGATGGAACTGTAACCGCAGTTGAAATTTCTGCCTTTGAATCCAAAGACCCACCCGTGTTCAGGAAAGTGTTGGCATCATCAAAAATGTCAGCTAACGCCGTCTTACCAACGCGGTGCAATCTATTACAGACGTTTCTATTATCCGTAGTGTTGAGTGTAATTTTCTGTTGATTTGATACAACTACACACGTATGTGAAATGTAAATATATACCCGCCAGGCGCCCTTATCTAGAGTACATTAAAACAAAATTTGAGTGTCACTGTTTTCTGAACATTTGAACAGCGCTAGCTAATCATAAAATATACTGAAATATATATCAAATAAATGATGATCAGAATAATGACTAGGGATTTATTTGCTTGTTTGGTCTTTCAGTTCTTACAACCGCATTAGGAATCTCAGTGTGATGTTGAACACTGATATATCCCTAAGAACTTGACACAATTGCATTTTTATTTTGCCCATTCTTTTGGAGCTTCCGGTTTTACATATGAGGCAATAGAGTATGTTATTGCTGGTTTTCGCTGGGTTGTATTTAGAATGATGTAAAGACAAACCCCCACCTCGATGGAACAAAACCACGCATACATATGTAACGTTGCTTAACGCACGGTAAAACCACAGGCAATCACATCGCTTGGGTCGAATTTACTATATAAAGAGTAAAGGTATAGAACTCTAAATATAGGGTACCCAAGTTAGCCGATGTAAAAACAATAAATTAATTGATATAAAATTCTACTTTGTATTTTAATTTATTCATACATAATCAATCTACATTACTACCAAAGTTCATCCCGAAATTCCGTATACTTCCCAAGATATGCAGAAATGAACTCGGAAAAATGCCTATTATTTTTTGGCTGACTTTAGCTGGGCCCTGACACTATATGACTACACAGAGTGTTTGAGCATTGCAACAAGCTATCAAATAGAATGTGCAGCATAAAATATCATTTCTAAAATGAATTTCTTACCCCAATTCATAAAATGAAGTCCGTAATAGCTCCAAGTGACTGAAATTTTTTAAACCGTCTGTACTTTCACAATCCCCACCATGAACGGTAGTTTTGACTAATTACCCAAAAGAGATGGAAGGACCCATAACGATTTAGAGACTTAAATATCAATATTTATCAATATTGGTTCATTATAGTATATAAATTATACTAATAACAAGTCTTTATAAATATACAAATGTCTTATCATGTCTATTTTTATCTAAATCACATTATCACAGGTGTTTGACGATTGATAATAATGATGTCAATATGGGTAGTTAGTGGCACCGATGAAAATGACTGTTAAATGAAAGTAGAGACGGTTTAAAATTTTCAGTCACTTGGAGCTATTACGGACTTCATTTCATGAATTGGGGTAAGAAATTCATTTTAGAAATGATATTTTATGCTGCACATTCTATTTGATAGCTTGTTGCAATGCTCAAACACTCTGTGTAGTCGTATAGTGTCAGAGCCCAGCTAAAAGTCAACCAAAAAATAATAGGCATTTTTCCCGAGTTCATTTCTGCATATCTTGGGAAGTATACGGAATTTCGGGATGAACTTTGGTAGTAATGTAGATTGATTATGTATGAATAAATTAAAATACAAAGTAGAATTTTATATCAATTAATTTATTGTTTTTACATCGGCTAACTTGGGTACCCTATATTTAGAGTTCTATACCTTTACTCTTTATATAGTAAATTCGACCCCAAGCGATACAATTACCTGTGGGTAAAACCTACTCATTAATCAGTATTCCAGTGTGAATTCTCGTGTTGTCTACATGTATCTAATTTCTGAATAGTGAAAGCAGCGCTCTTCCCGTTCCGAGTCAAGAATGTCTAACGACAGCATAAATGCATTTAGTGACCTTTTCGTAATAGGTTTTGAGATTGATCACTGTTTGTTATCTTCACCTTTCATTGATTGTATATTATTTAACGTCCCTCTCGATAATTTGTCACTCAAAAGGAGACGTTTGAAGTTGACAAACAAAATAAAACAGTCAAAGAAAACCTACCACAAAGAGCAAAACATATAAAAGGTTAAATCTACTTTTGAAGGGAAATATACGGCTGAATTGTTTTGCACTTATGTATATAAACCACAACAAGTCCATTGAGTGTGTTCGAGAAGAAATTACAGCTATAAAAACAAACATCGTGGAAATCGCAAGCATCCTACGAGGATATTTGGAGGGTGGAAACAGGACCACCAGAACATACAACAGAAGATCTCGTGATATCTGAACAAAATGTTCCTGACTGGATTCTTATTTTAAATAGCAGTAACCCTTCTAGTCCTGATGATGAAAAGATGAAGAAAACGAACAGTGATCAATCTCACAATTCCTATAAAGAATACAAACGAGTAGTGCAAACACGGACCCCTGGACATACACGTACCAAGTAGCGTAAGAGACCGGTCACACCCGCTGTGAGCCCTATATCTTCATCAAGTAAACGGAGTAATCCGTAGTCAAAATCACTGTATAAAGAGTATGAAGCATATCAGTCAGCATTTGATCTAATGACAGGTTGTATTGGTAAATTAGATCGTTATAACAAGCGTAGATTTTGCGAAATGCTGACTATATAAGTGTTGAAACCCCTATAGCATAAACTTATTTGTCAGTAGCCTGCTTCAATTTAAAATCCTAATCATATGCGGAACAGCAAAAATGTTTATTCTTTGATAAATTGTGAATAAGATTAAACTATGAAAAATGAAGATTAACTATTTTTACTTGCATGTATGTAAAGTGTTTTGACAAATTAATGGTTATTTTGTTATATCAATAAGCATTTTAAAAGATATAGCCTGATTTCAATTAACATATTTTTCTACCCTCTAATCAAATGGAGTTGTAATTAAAAACAATTACCGGTAATAAATCAACACTGGTATTAAAGTTGATAATCAATTACTTATGAATTCTACTTTGCATTAAGAATATCTCATTAGCAAAGCTTTTTAAAATATACGAGTTAAAATTGTAGGCGAGAATCTAGAGTAAAGTGTGTAGTTCTTGGACATTTTTCTAACGTAAAATCCACATGGTATTTAATTCGTAGTAACCTACAGTGCGATTCACTGATTGATAGGATGGCAAGTCACAAGTACTTCATTTACAATGCAAATTATTCAGATGTCAGGTTTCCTGTTAAATTAGAACCAGTTCATTCCACCACGAACAAGTCGCATGGGTACTTCATTTAGAATGCAAATTATTCAGACGTCAGGTTTCCGTAAGGGATACAAGACTCCGATGGTCTATTATGTCAGATACGGGACTGGCACGAGCCGCGTAGCAGCGGGTGATCAGTCCCGTATCTGACACAATAGACCATCGGAGTCTTGTATCTTACTTAAAACATTGTTCTATCTAAAAACAAATGCATTTGAACGCACACACACACAAAAAACCACGTACAAATATACATTGGTATAGACAAATATATTTACACCTTTCGTTTCTGATTTGTTTTTAATATTTAATATATTAGGAATTCATAAACTTTAATGGCACACGAGGTCAAATCTTGTCTTTAATTCACAAAAAAACTGTTAGCTCATCATTTCAATTGTTATAATACGGTACTCCTCAAAAAAGGGTTTTGTTCTTCATGGAAAGCGATTCGAATGCTTCTATTGTCTGAAGACTGTACTCAACAAAACTGTTTTTCTTTTTTGGGTGAATGAGGGTACGTAAAGGGTGTTCGGAAAGAATCTTTTAGATAAAACAAAACATTGATTTCCCCCGTTCCTTTCTGGAAACCCTAATAATATGATACTGACACGTAGGCCTACAACTGGTATAAAAACAGAAGCCGCAGTCCTCCTTTAGCATTCAGTCCGGGTGCCTTGAAGAAATGGATTCAGATGATTGAAAAGTACATGAGTTTGCGGTAAGATTATTCATTATTTCTACAAATTCTCCTAAATATATTAACAATCTTTTTCACGGTGTTTATTTTGTTTAAGTTTTGTTGGATACAAATTTCTTTTCAATCATTTGTAGCCCCAGTAGTGGAAAATGCAATGCATTATAGCTCAGACCAAAAATCGCTCCTAAGGGGAATGTATGGTACGACGACGTCCCAGTCGGGGTACATCAAATGCAACAGATTGTGGCCAAAATGTGTAGAGAGGCAGGATTAGGTGGGGTTTTTTTGGTTTTTTTTTTATACAAGTCACTCTCTTCGGGCTACTGCCGCCACATGCCCATATGCTGCGGGTGTTGACGATCAACTTATAGCGGGAAAAAACTGGTCACAGGTCATCTGCGATTCGCAACTACAAACGCACCTCCGAGGAACAATTACAGTAAGTGATTTGATTCAGAAACCGTCCAGTGTCCCCACCGGAGCCGAAGAAAGTGAAGCTCAATGAAAGTGTTTCCTTTGGATCGAGAAAAGAAATAAACATCACTGCCGGTGATGTAACAGTGAATTTGCGACTTCAACAGTTCAATGTGCATGTATTTAAATGAATGATTTGTGACATGGATTTATAACTGTGGTGCCTAAACGATTTCATATACAGTAAAATCGGATTATACACGAAACACTCATTTCGTATAATTTACTGGAATATTTCACGCCTTGAATATTGTATTTAATAAATAATAAATATGTTTTCTCGCACAACGAAGAGTGGTCTTTATTCCTGGTTTTTACTGTCAGTCCAATATTTCTCATAATATTGGCCTGCTCTTAATAATACTGGACTATGTTCAGTACCATATGAAAAATAAAGTACTGACGTCACAACAATGTTTTAATGTTAAATTAGAACCAGTTTATTACACCACGAACGCTGAACACGTTTTGTCGCGTTTTCCGCTTGTCATGCTGGTTGGACTTGGGTGAATACGCCAATTGGCAAACCGGTGTCCCTGGAATATGAAACTGATTTTCAAAAACACACTTATCAAAAAGTGTAAACCGCGGCTATCTTCTTTAACCCTGCTGAACATCAACGCCTGGGGCCCGTTTCCCAAAATGGCTTACGACCAGACGTAAGCTTAGTCGGGTGTAAAAATAGGACTAAATCATAAAACCGGACTAAGTAGCGTTTCATAAAACAGACTACGTTTTCACCCGACTAAATTTATGGCTTAAATATAGGCCTGCTCATGACTAGGTGTAACTCTTAGTCTGTAAACGAATAAAGACGACGGTGTTGATTTTGAAGCAACGCAGACAGCGGCAGATGAGAAGGGTTTTCGGAGACCGGTCAGTTTGACTATGAATCAAATCGTGATTTAAAAAAAAATCCATATCAGAAATATCTAATTCCTTTCGTTATAAACTTCAAAAAATTCTGTTTGAAAGTGGAATCCATTGCATTAATTTATTGTAAAAACTAAAGTAACACCTTTTATTTGAAAAATTGTTATTTTGTATGGAATATGATTATAGTGAAGAATGTTTCTGGGAATTAACTTATGGACAACTACTGTACATGCATATCTGATGATAATATTGGAAGCTTTAAGTTTTGAAAATTTTTAATTTGACTTTCATTTATACAAAAATTATGGAACGTAATGCATTACACGCATATTTTAGAATAATTCTATTTAACAATCAAGGAACATTAATGTTGACCGTCTAAAAATTTATTCCTTCCAATCAACCAAGTTTAAACAACAACAACAAAAAATTGTATCTACTGACCTATAATTTACAATTCTTATATCCTCCAAGTTATGATAATAATATATGAAAGAGGGTAACGACTACATATTGAGTCCTTAGTTTAAATTTTGGGGAAAGTGGGGGGGGGGGTTAAATTCTAACAACAAAAGTTTCAGTATTCTTTCATTTTAATATTCATCTGAACTTTGGTATATTTCAACTCTTGAAAGACTAGACTACTTACTATTTGGTGATTTCGTTCTAGATTCCCTTCTTTTTTCTCCGAAGTGATATCACTAGAAAGTTTTGCAAACAGAATATCACTATTTTCGCGAATTGATTATGCTAGCACTTGTAGTTCAATTAGGATTTCTTTTACTGATTTTGCTCACAGGTGCTTTATTCATAAAATATGCAACTTTAAGAGGTAGGGGGTCTGGGGGCCGCCTTGAGCTCCCCTGAAGCTCCTGGAATTTACAGATTTTATAGGACTTGAAATATGTCTCCTATGTAGTCATTTTTGATCAGGTGAAATTAATAAAATGACGCAAATTTTAAGGGTTTTTGGAACAAATGGAACTTCTAATAAAAGTAATTCATTAAATCAAAATATTTTGTCATCCATTTCTCAGAGAGTGGCAGAAATTAATGCTTCTTGTATCGTTTACATTTTTCTAAGCAAGAGACTATGATTTACCTTAAATTTGAAATTTTTAAGGGGGGGGGGGGGAGTTGAGCCCCCTTAAATCCGCCACTGGTCTAATTATGATAACGTTATTCAATTGATAGATTATTCTAAACTTTAATAAGAGAGAACAGCAATGTAGGTGATGTAAATACATGGCTTTTCCCCCCAAACAGTAGATACAATTATAGCTTGATATTTCATTTATTCATGCTTTCAAAAACTCATTTTATATAACAACTACAGCTTGATAAATTCAAATCTCAATAGAAACTCAATGGGGCTGAGTTTACATATACATGTATTATAGTTTATTGAATTGTGCAATATTCTTTAGAAGAA